>NC_073380.1:61583377-61813377 GCF_028641065.1 Leucoraja erinaceus
TCCTTCCGAAACTCTCTGGTCAACTAGTCCCAACCCCCTCTCCAGGTACTTTCCCCTGCAACCGCAGGAGATGCAAAACCTGTCCCTTTACCTCCCCCCCTCGAATACATCCGAAGACACAAACAGTCTTTCCAGGTGAGGCAGAGGTTCACTTGCACCTTCTCCAACCTCATCTACTATATCCGCTGTTCCAGGTGTCAACCTCTCTGTATCGGCAAGACCATGCACAGGCTCGGCGATTGTTTCGCTGAACACCTCCGCTCAGTCCGTCTTAACTTTCCCAGTTGCTCAGCACTTCAACTCCTCCTCCCATTCCCGATCTGACCTTTCTGTCCTGGGCCTCCTTTGTCAGAGTGAGGCCCAGTGCAAATTGGAGGAACAGCACCTGATATTTCGCTTCAAATGTTTGCACCCCAGCGGTATGAACATTGACTTCTCTAACTTCAAATAGACCTTGCTTTCCCTCTATTCCCCCCCCCCCCCCCCCCTTCCCAGTTCTCCCACCAGTCTTACTGTCTCCGACTACATTCTATCTTTGACCCGCCCACTCTCCTGACATCAGTCTGAAGAAGGGTCTTGACCCGAAATGGCGTCAAGTTGGGAAAAGGGGAAGTACAACGGGATCTGGGGGTCCTTGTTCATCAGTCTATGAAAGTAAGCAGGTACACAAAAAAATGCTGGAGAAATTCAGCGGGTGCAGCAGCATCTATGGAGCGAAGGAAATAGGCAACCTTTTGGGCTGAAATCCTTCTTCAGACTGATGGGGGGTGGTGGGGAGAAAAAAGGATGTGGAGGATCCCGAGGGCTGAGCGATGGGAGGAGACAGCCCAAGGGTTGGGGATGGGGAGGAGACAGCAAGGGTTAACAAAATTGGGAGAATTCAATGTTCATGCCCGCAGGATGCAGACTCCCCAAGTGGAATATGAGGTGCTGTTCCTCCAATTTCCGGTGTTGCTCGCTCTGGTCATGGAGGAGACCCAGGACAGAGAGGTCGGATGAGGAATGGTAGGGGGAGTTGAAGTGCTGAGCCACCGGGAGGTCAGCTTGGTTATTGTGGACCGAGTGGAGGTGTTCGGCGAAGCGATCGCCCAGCCTCCGCTTGGTCTCACTGATGTAGATCAGCTGACATCTAGAGCAGCGGATGCAATAGATGAGGTTGGAGGAGATGCAGGTGAACCTCTGTCGCACTTGGAACGACTGTTTGAGTCGAGGGGGGAGGTAAAGGGACAAGTGTTGCATCTCTTGCAACATCTCTTGCAAAGTAAGCATGCAGGTACAGCAGGCAGTGAAGAAAGCGAATGGCAGGTTGGCCTTTATAACAAGCGGAATTGAATTTAGGATCAAAGAGGTCCTTCTGCAGTTGTACAGAGCCCTAGTGAGACCACACCTGGAGTATTGTGTGCAGTTTTAGTCCCCAAATTTGAGGAAGGACATTCTTGCTATTGAGGCAGAGCAGCGTAGGTTTACAAGGTTAATTCCCGAGATGGCTGGTCTGTCATATGCTGAGAGCAGCTGGGCTTGTACACTCTGGAGTTTAGAAGGATGAGAGGGAATCTCATTCAAACGTATAAGATTGTTAAGGGTTTGGACACGCTAGAGGCCGGAAACATGTTCCCGATGTTGGGGGAGACCAGAACCATGGGCCACAGTTTTAGAATAAGTAGTAAGCCATTTAGAACGGAGACGAGGAAACACTTTTTCTCACAGAAAGTGGTGAGTGTGGAATTCTCTGCCTCAGAGGGTGGTGGAGGCCGGTTCTCTGGATGTTTTCAAGAGAGAGCTAGATAGGGCTCTTAAAAATAGCGGAGTCAGGGGATATAGGGAGAAGGCAAGAATGGGATACTGATTGGGGATGATCAGCCATGATCATATTGAATGGCGATGCTGGCTCGAAGGGCTGAATGGCCTACTCCTGCACCTATTATCTATTGTCTATTGAAACGTCACCCATCCTTCTCTCCAGAGATGCTGCCTGCCCCGCTGAGTTACTCCGGCATTTTGTGTCTAACAGAATGCATCTTGGCTTGGTTTGGTAACACCTTTTCCAAGACTGCAAGAAATTGCATAGAGTTGTGAATGTAGCCCGGTCCATCACACAAACTTACATCCCTGCTTTCTCATTGACTCCACCTACAACTCGCGCTGCCTCAGGAAAGTAAGTAACAGAATCAAGGACCATTTTCACCTCAAACATTCTCTCTTCTCTCCTCTTCTGTTGGACAGAAAATGCTAAAACTTGAAAGCATGCACAACCAAATTCAGGAATATTTTTTCCTCACTGCTATTAGACCATCGAACAGTCCTCTCATAAGCTGGGAGGGGTGGGAGATTGCAACCTTCAAGTGGTCCACCCTGTTTCAACGTATGCAATCAATCTGGCGTGCACAAACAGAAGATCAAACGGAACAAGTTGTCTTACAACTTTAGGCTGTGCACACCATATGCAAGAAGAAGATAAACTAGGATGTAGTTCTGATCTCCCAACCTACACTTTTAAAAATCTGCATTTCCTCTAGCTGTAATGTTATAACCCTGTAACATTGTATCCTGCACTGGTATTTTTCTCTTTGCACTACCTTTTGCACTTGTGAATTGCTTAATTATGCTTGTATATATTGTGATTTGACTGGATAACATGCAAAGTTTTTACTAAATCTCAGTCTCAGTGACAATAATAAACCAACGATAATCAATATTTTTCAGGCCTGTAAAATAGTCTCTATAAAAGTAAAAAATCGTCCTTCAACCCAGAAATGCTCTGAACTCTCACCATTTTCTTTTCTCTGGATTACCTCTGCCTTGAGACACAAGAAATCTTATAATATACAGGAAAATAAATTTGAATCTCATTGTACAATGACCCGATTTATTGAAAATTGGCAATTGCTATTCAGATAATTGGCCTCAATAGCTTTTTCATGATTAAGTATCTGGATTTTCTATTTAAATAATTTTTTTCTAATTATAAATACCTGTGTCATTTAGCACGTCACAAAATAGCATTAATTACCGAGTGGATTTTCTTTGGACAGGACAATCAAGATCCCCGACTCCGAGGACGGTCTTGGATTTCAGATTCGAGGATTTGGTCCATCAGTTGTCCATGCTATTGGCAGAGGTAACAAGATTTTTTGCCAGACAAGTTTAACACCAGCTACTTACATGCACCTGGCTAACAGCTGGACCCTGGGGTGGATTATCTCAGTTACTGTTTTAAACCGGCCTCATTGTGCACTGGTGTGTACTTTTTGCAATGGATCGCACTGAATGTTTCACTTCAAATGTTGTACTAATGTAACTTGTAATTTATGTTCCATGGATGTACTGTCTCAACCCACATATTTATTGGTCATTAAATTTTCAATGGTGAATAGTGAATATCATGAATAATGAAAGGCTTGGATAGAATCGATGTGGAGAGGATGTTTCCACTAGTGGGATAGTCTCGGACTAGAGGTCAGAGCCTCAGAATTAAAGGATGTTCTTTTATGAAGGAGATGAGGAGCAATTTATTTTCTCAAAATGTGGTGAAACTGTGGAATTCTTTGCAACAGAAGGCTGTGGAGGCAAAGTCAGTGGATATATTTAAGTCAGAGATAGATAGATTCTTGATTAGTACGGGTGTCAGAGATTATGGGGAGAAGGCAGGAGAATGGGGTTAGGAGGGAGAGATGGATCAGCCATGACTGAATGGCAGAGCCGACTTGATGGGTCGATTGGCCTAATTCTATACCTATCACATGATCTTCAAAGACAAATTATAATTTCAAAAGCACTGAACACTCCACATGTAAGCTTATTTCTTTCAAAAGATGTGTCACTTTAACCATGTTACATATTTTCACATAATGAATGTTTATTAACAAGAAAAACAGAAGTTGCTTTTAGGAAGCTCCTGGTAGCATATGGCCATTGCTGGTAAGTCCGATTTAAGCATTATTTGGCTGATGTTAGTTGCAGGAGACAATTTGGTCGACTGGACTGATACTGGGTGGGCTTTGCAAGCAGAGTACCTCATGACCATTTTTCTGCAAATTTCAATTGACTCGGGGTTCACTGAAGACACGCCTCCCAGCAATCTGTTCCAAGGCTGGGTTTGAGGGCAAGATATCCATTGGCCATGGCACATTTGTGCTAGAATTATAGTTGGGGGTTGGGTGAAAGTAAAGCATTTAATGCTAATTGCATTTGGGGGACGGGATGGTGTGGAGTAACATAGGAATATTGAGAGACATCTTGGATCTTTGTTGTGGTGGTCAGTGGTGGGTGTGGGTGTCGAGAGCTGGCGTTGAGGTTTGGGACCAAATGGCATACATGAGGAATGTAGGTTGTTGTTCAAATTCATCATTGAAAATCATACTGGATTGTTGAGGCAGTTGGCAGGATTTGGGAAGAGTGGAAGATCGTGGTTGGGTCTGCTGGCAAGATTGTGGTATTGGCAGATGAAATGTTATGACATGATTCTTGAATGATTGTGACATTATGTGGAGGGGATATTTGGATATTGGGATTAGGTAAATAAAGGTCTTAACTGACTGCGTTGTGGGTCCATTCCAGTGTTAGGAAGATCAGTTTTTCCGGCATAGGAATGGACCCAAACTCCAGTATGGTGGGAATTCCCCGCAATGGTTACTTCAAACACAATCTGGTCCGAGTTCCTTTGCCATGGTCCAAACAGATATTGAATACAAATTAATGTTATTGGGTAAGCTATTGATGTGGAAATTGTGTTAGCTGCCGTCAAGTGCTTTATTGAATTTATGACTTGAAGCTCAATGAACTGGAAGTAGGAATATTTTCAATTCGCTCTCATTAAAGAAACAATTTTTAATTACAGAATGCAGGAAGAAAACTAACAGTGTTAGGCAATTGAATTTCGAGGCTTTTATGTGTTATTCTTTATGAGAAACTGAAAAAAAAACTTTGTGGAGGAGAGATAAAAAATTTAGGTTGAATTCAAATTTCTCATCCTGGAATATTTTGACGAGGGAAGATTGTTCCCAACTAAGTCATGACTGAGATGATTAAGGAAGATGGTGTTCTCTCCCCAAAGTTTCTTGACAGACTATTTGAAACCTGTCCTTTTGAAATCTCCAGTATTATTCTGGCCTATATTATTTTCTCTAACAGTTTGAATGAATACCTGATAACCCTGGAAGAATACTGGTCAATCTTCTTTGCACCCTCTCAAAAGCCTCCACATCCTTCCTGCAATGGCTGATCAGATCTGTACACAAAACTCCAAAAGTTCTATTTGGCTGGAACATAACTGGGAGCACCAGTGAAGTGAACTATGAAATGCTGCTGGAGGGACAGGAGTTGCTGAAGAGCATTAATGGGACTGCTTCCATTTGGTGGACTGGGCCACATTCAAGAATTTTGTTAGTGGACCCGATGAGTATGTTACAGCCATTACCAAACTCATGCAGAAATGTGTGGATGAGTTGATATGTGCGAATCAATTCCTGCGTCAGAAATGACTTAGATCCACTTCAATTTGCTTTTCTTCAAAAACAGATTCACATCAGATTCTAATCTCACGTTTCCCTTTCCCCCCCCTGACTCTCAGTCTGAAGAAGGGTCTCAACCCGAAACGTCACCTATTCTTTTTCTCCATCGATGCTGCCTGACCTGCTGAGTTATTCCAGCTTTTTGTGTATATCATTGGCTCTCCACTCAGCCCTGGGCCATCTGGATAATCAAAATACATTCTGCTGTTGGATCGACTATATTTCAGTATTCAACACAAAATCTCTTCGAACCACATTACCAAGCTCCAAGACCTGGACCTCTGTATCTCCCTTTGCAACTGGTGCCCCCCTGAGTCAATACTTTGTAGAACCACCTTTCGCTGCAATTACAGCTGCAAGTCTTTTGGGACTGAAGAGACTGAAATTTTTGCCCATTCTTCTTTGCAAAATAGCTCAAGCCCAATCAGATTGGATGGAGACCGTCTGTGAACAGCAATTTTCAAGTCTTGCCAGAGATTCTCAATTGGATTTAGGTCTGGACTTTGACTGGGCCATTCTAACACATGAATATGCTTTGATCTAAACCATTCCATTGTAGCTCTGACTGTATGTTTAGGGTCGTTGTCCTGCTGGAAGGTGAACCTCCACCCCAGTCTCAAGTCTTTTGCAGACTCTAACAGGTTTTCTTCCAAGATTGCCCTGTATTTGGCTCCATCCATCTTCCCATCAACTCTTACCAGCTTCCCTGTCCCTGCTGAAGAAAAGCATCCCCACAGCATGATGCTGCCACCACCATGTTTCACAGTGGGGATGGTGTGTTCAGGGTGATGTGCAATGTTAGTTTTCCACCACACATAGCGTTTTGCATTTAGGCCAAAAACTTCAATTTTGGTCTCATCTGACCAGAGCACCTTCCTCCACATGTTTGCTGTGTCCCCCAAATGGCTTGTGGCAAACTGCAAACGGGACTTCTTATGGCTTTTTTTCAACAATGGCTTTCTTCTTGCCACTCTTCCATAAAGGCCTGATTTGTGGAGTGCACGACTAATAGTTGTCCTGTGGACAGATTCTCCCACCTGAGCTGTGGATCTCTGCAGCTCCTCCAGAGTTACCATGGCTGCTTCTCTGATCAATGCTCTCCTTGCCCGGCCTGTCAGTTTAGGTGGACGGCCATGTCTTGGTAGGTTTGCAGTTGTGCCATACTCTTTCCATTTTCGGATGATGGATTGAACAGTGCTCCATGAGGTGTTCAAAGCTTGGGATATTTTTTATAACCTAACCCTGCTTTAAACGTCTCCACAACTTTATCCCTGACCTGTCTGGTGTGTTCCTTGGGCTTCATGATGCTGTTTGTTCACTAATGTTCTCTAACAAACCTCTGAGGCCTTTACAGAACAGCTGTATTTATACTGAGATTAGATTACACACAAGTGGACTCTATTTACTAATTAGGTGACTTCTGAAGGCAATTGGTTGCACTGGATTTTATTTAGGGGTATCAGAGTAAAGGGGGCTGAATACTTTTGCACGCCACACTTTTCAGTTTTTTATTTGTAAAAAAATTTGAAAACCATGTATCATTTTCCTTCCACTTCACAATTATGCACCGCTTTGTGTTGGTCTATCACATAAAATCCCAATAAAATACATTTACGTTTGTGGTTGTAACGTGACAAAATGTGGAAAAGTTCAAGGGATATGAAAACTTTTGCAAGCCACTGTATGTTTGGGTAGCTTACAACCCAGCGTTATGAATATTGATTTCTCTAACTTAAAGTAACCCTTGAATCTCCTCTCTCTCCGACCCTCCCGTTATGCTCATCATCTTACTAATTTCACAGTTGTCTTGTTAAATATCACTGTATATCTCATTGACACCTACTCCACAGCCAACCACAGACCATTGTGGGCTCCACCTCTCCTCAATCATTGGTGCTTTTTGCGAAACTTTCATTGTTTTTTTTCTTTGTCTCTCTATATTACCATCTATATGTCTGATTTCCATTTCTCCTGCCGACTCTCTTTCTGAAGAAGAGTTTCAATCTGAAACATCACCTATTCCTTTTCTCTGGAGATGCTGCCTGACCCGCTGAGTTGCTCCAGCCTTTTGTGTCTATTGTCAGATTTTATTGGTGGGTTGGCGATGGAAAGAGTTAGCAGCTTCAAATTCCTGGACATAAAGATATTGGATGACCTTTCCTGAGCCTAGTACATAGATAGAATCATAAAGAAGGTTTTGCCAGCATGTCTACTTTCTCAGAAGTTTAAACAGATTTGTCAAATCACCAACCTTCCTCGGAAACACAAACTTTCTCAGCAGCACGGTAAAAAGTACTGGCATTTTAAACACACAGGTATGCAAGAGTCTTCAGGAAGTAGTGACTCTGCTCAATCCATCTCAAGCACAGCCCATTCCACCATTGAATAATCTACACGAGGAGCTGCCTCAAGAAGGCGGCATCTATTATCAAGGATCCCTACCATCTGAGCTGGCTTCGAGCGGGAGGTACAGATGCCTGGGAAAGCTGCCTACCTACAACCATCGAGTTCTTGCCACCTGCTCAACCCCTTAATCCTACCTTTATCACCTCTTGCACTATCATGTTTTCTAATTGAATTTTGCATGTATTGTCTTGTTTTTGCAGTCTTTTTCTTTTCACTGTCTTGTAGAATATATGTGTAACATATGTAATTTGTATATCTTTTATGTTTTTGTGTATTGGCTCAGTCAATATGCCTGTGATGCTGCTGTAAGTAGATTTTTATTGTACCTGTACATATGTACGTGCATATGACCATAAATTTAAATAGACTTGACAAAGCCATGTTGGCCATCCCTGATTATCCCTGCCTTTCCAAATGGACATGTATCATATTCTATGGGATTTTCTCCTGACATTTCCTACCACTCATTGGCCTGTAGTTACCCAACTCATCATTACTGCCGGTCTTTAATATAAAACCAACATTAGTTATCCACTGGTAGACACAAAATGCTGGAGTAACTCAGCGGGACAGGCATCCAGCATTCTTCTCATACCTCAACTGTGCTCTGTGTTAACAAAGATGCAAAGATCTCCGGGGCCCCAACAGTCTACTTCCTTGCTTCCCATAGCAACCCGTGTTCGATATAATCAGGTTATAAACATGATTATCAGATTAACTTGGGGATTTGCTGATCATTATGTCTTGCATGAAAAATAACACCATCAACTTCTTAATAAATCTCGAACATCATTGCGATCATTATTAATGTTCCTTTCTATTATCTCAATCTACATAGGATTTTTGTAATCTTGTGTATATTTCTCCAGAATTTCTACTTTATCCGTTTAATGCAACCTGGTGTTTCAGTGCTTCCTTGTGAATTCGATGCCAGTAGCCTTATTGCTTACATTTGCTAATGAAAATGCTAGAGTGGAATATGGTAATATATCCAAGATGGTAATATATGGTAATATATATAAGAATATGGTAATATATATAAGCTATTTGTTCTACCATTGATATAAATGGTGCATACATTTTTAATTAACCAGTCCATTGTATTGGACTGTATTTAACTTGGGCATTATTGCCATTTTATTATTGATGAAATAATGAGGCTTAAACTTGCATAATATTGCATTATCCACCACTAATGCACAAAATAACAAAATTGATATTGTACTTTAAGTTTTCTGATGGTCTTTTTATGTGACGTAGGAACTGTGGCAGCGGGAGCTGGTCTGCACCCTGGCCAATGCATCATCAAAGTAAATGGGATCAACGTAAACAAAGAGAGTCATGCAAGTGTGATAGCACATGTCACAGCATGTCGGAAATACAAGCGCCCTTCACAGGTAAACACTCGACTTTTTGGACAGTTAGGTTTGAAGTTACTGAAAATTAAACTTTTGTGCATTTAACATAGGATTTCTTTATCAATAAAAAGGAGGGTTCACAAAGTGGCAAGGGCTGGTGGTACGTACATATCCAGAGGACTCGGAGGTTTTAGAGTCTAACACACAAAAAAAGACTAAAGTCCACAAGAAGTGAGAAAATTGAATTTGAGAAAAAACATTTTGTTTCTGTGGTTACCTAAATAGGAAGAAGGTGGGTATGTAATTGCGGGATCGCTAGAGACCAAGACTGGTGAATTAAGAAGAGGAGACAAAAAACAGCAGATATAATAAATCAATTTAATTGCATCAGTTTTCACCATGGATGATGCTGCAAATATCCCTGAGATAACAGGTGGGCTAATTTCAAATAAATTCCAGGAAGGCACTAGCAAATTGAAAACACCATACCAGATTCACTTGTACAAAAAGGGAATAATGCAGAAGATTGGGTAAATAAATGCCATTTGTATAAATGCTAGTTAATTTAATGCCTACAACTGGCAAGATGTTAGAGACCATAATCATTCTTGATTTGTACAGGTGTCAGAGGTTATGGGGAGAAGGCAGGAGAATGGGGTTAGGAGGGAGGGATAAATCAGCCATGATTGAATGGCGTAGACGTAATGGGCCAAATGGCCTAATTCCACTCCTATTCCTAATGACCTTATGACTTTATCACCATAAACAAAGAGGAAATAACTAATTGTTTAGAAACATGGACATAATCAAACCCAGTCAACATGATTTTATGGAAGGTACAACCACATTTGACAAAATTGGTTGAATTCTGAAGAAGGGACCTGACACGAAACGTCACCTGTCCATGTTCTCCAGAGAAGCTGCCTAACCTGAAAAGTTATCTCAACACTTTCGTTCTTTTGACAATGTGACAGGCAGTTGATTGAGTGTAAAACTATGAGTGTAGCGTATTTAGATTTCCAAAATGTATTAGTCAAGGTCTTGCATAAATCCATTATTTAAGCTTGGGCGTAAATTAAGAATCTAGGTTAATGGAGGAAGTGTATTTGCATAGATTGAAAACTCGTTGTTGCATGGAAATCTCAGAGCTGGACTAATGGGTTATTTTCAGACTGGAAGGATATAACTGATGGAGTAACCCAGGGATCAGTTCTTGGCCCTCATCTGTTTATGATTTATATTAATGACCTCGAGGAGAGAATAAAACTTGGTTTGCATGTTTGTTGATGATGCAAGAATAGGTGGAAGGACATTCTGTGATTTGCAAATTATGGTTCTGCAATGAGTGAATGGAAGATTGTGTGACTATGCAAAAACCTGGCAAATGGAGTCTAATGTGGGTAAATTGTGAGGCCATGCAACAGGGTGAAAGGATTAAAAGGCTGATTATTATTTAAACAAAGAGAAATTACAATTGAATCACATGGCATTGGGGGTTCAGTATTGATGTGGATAAAGAACTGGCTGGCAAACAGGAAGCAAAGAGTAGGAGTAAACGGGTCCTTTTCACAATGGCAGGCAGTGAATAGTGGGGTACCACAAGGCTCAGTGCTGGGACCCCAGCTATTTACAATATATATTAATGATCTGGATGAGGGCATTGAAGGCAATATCTCCAAGTTTGCGGATGACACTAAGCTGGGGGGCAGTGTTAGCTGTGAGGAGGATGCTAGGAGACTGCAAGGTGACTTGGATAGGCTGGGTGAGTGGGCAAATGTTTGGCAGATGCAGTATAATGTGGATAAATGTGAGGTTATCCATTTTGGTGGCAAAAACGGGAAAGCAGACTATTATCTAAATGGTGGCCGAGTGGGAAAGGGGGAGATGCAGCGAGACCTGGGTGTCATGGTACACCAGTCATTGAAGGTAGGCATGCAGGTGCAGCAGGCAGTAAAGAAAGCGAATGGTATGTTAGCTTTCATTGCAAAAGGATTTGAGTATAGGAGCAGGGAGGTTCTACTGCAGTTGTACAGGGTCTTGGTGAGACCACACCTGGAGTATTGCATACAGTTTTGGTCTCCAACTCTGAGGAAGGACATTATTGCCATAGAGGGAGTGCAGAGACGGTTCACCAGACTGATTCCTGGGATGTCAGGACTGTCTTATGAAGAAAGACTGGATAGACTTGGTTTATACTCTCTAGAATTTAGGAGATTGAGAGGGGATCTTATAGAAACTTACAAAATTCTTAAGGGGTTGGACAGGCTAGATGCAGGAAGATTGTTCCCGATGTTAGGGAAGTCCAGGACAAGGGGTCACAGCTTAAGGATAAGGGGGAAATCTTTAAAACCGAGATGAGAAGAACGTTTTTCACACAGAGAGTGGTGAATCTCTGGAACTCTCTGCCACAGAGGGTAGTTGAGGCCAGTTCATTGGCTATATTTAAGAGGGAGTTAGATGTGGCCCTTGTGGCTAAGGGGATCAGGGGGTATGGAGAGAAGGCAGGTACGGGATACTGAGTTGGGTGATCAGCCATGATCATATTGAATGGCGGTGCAGGCTCGAAGGACCGAATGGCCTACTCCTGCACCTAATTTCTATGTTTCTATGTTCTATGAATGAAGTTCAGAGGGATTTGGGTGTTCATGTGCAGGCATGTCTAACAAGAGGTTAAGAAGTCATACAGCATGTTGGCTACTATTGGAGTTAAATAATGGGGACGTTTTATTACATTTATGGAAGGTAAAGCATATTTGACAAAGTTGGTTGAAGTCTGAAGAAGGGTCCCCACTTGATACAGAAGACTGGAGGCAAAATCAGTGGATATATTTAAGGCATAGATAGATTGATTCTTGAAAGTACGGGTGCCAGAGGTTATGTGGAGACAGCAGAAGAATGGGGCTCGGAGGGAGAGATAGATCATTAATGGTTACTATCTAATGGATGCATTGCATCTAACAAGCCTGTCGCCACAATCACATCAAAGGTCAATGCAACAAGCACTCAGAACAGCATCAACTGCAGGTTTCCATCAATTATCATAAGATCATTAGAGATTGGAGCAGAATTAGGCCATTTGGCCCATCGTCTACTCTGCCATTCAATCTGTTCTGACTTTGTTATCTGTATGCAGTTTGCACAACTCTGAATCTGTGTTGGAATGTCTTTGACTTGCATGACATTGAGCTTTTGTTAGAGCATAGCAACATAAGATACGTCAATCTAACATGGCAATCTAGCACAGATTCAGAGTTGTGCAAACTGCACACAGACAACAAATTCAGAACAGATTGAATGATTGAATGGCAGAGTAGACTTAGAAACATAGAAAATAGGTGCAGGAGTAGGCCATTCGGCCCTTTGAGCCTGCACCGCCATTCAATATGATCATGGCTGATCATCCAACTCGGTATCCTGTACCTGCCTTCTCTCCATATCCCCTGATCCCACAAGTGCCACATCTAACCCTCTTAAATATAGCCAATGAACTGGCCTCAACTATCTTCTGTGGCAGAGAATTGCAGAGATTCACTGCTCTCTGTGTGAAAAATGTTTTTCGCATCTCGGTCCTAAAAGATTTCCCCCTTATCCTAAACTTGATGGGCCAAATGGCCTAATTCTGCTCCAATCTCTAATGATCTTATGATAATTGATGGAAACTTGCAGTTGATGCTGTTCTGAGTGCTTGAGGCATTAAGTTTTGATGTGATTGTGGTGACAGGCTTGTTAGATGCAATGCATCCATTAGATAGTAACCATTAAGACAAGAAATTCTAATTTGGTTGAGGAGCTAATGGAACAAATGTCTTTGACTTGCATTACATTGAGCTTTTGTTAGAGCATAGTAACATAAGATACGTCAATCTAACGTAGCTATCTAGCACAGATTCAGAGTTGTGCAAACTGCACACAGACAACAGTCGGAACAGAATTTGGTTTACTGTGCTGCCAGTGTACCATGATGGTGTAGCAAGCAATCCACTTATCACTCCACTTCCATACACTTCCATACCATTCATTTAAAAACTGTGGTTAAAATTTCTCCACTTTCCTCCCTTTTCAAAAAAATTCAACAGCTTTTATGAATGACACATTACCATTGTAATATGTTTAGGGATTAAGATATACTAAGAGATCCATCTTGAAATTATTCAGCACCTATTATTCAGTGGTGAAATTAATTTTACCCATATAATATCTTTTGTTTTGGTCATGCAGCAAGACTCTATTCAATGGGTATATAATAATGCTGAGAGTGGTCAGGAGGATCTTCAGAAATTCTGTTCAAAGGGGCCAGCTTCAGGAGGAAGTAATGCTGATGTGCAAGATGGTTTTAATGAAGGTAAGCCGCTGTTACATGTTAATGAAAATGAAACGGAGAATACCAGAGATGCACAGCAGGTTAGGCCGTATTTATGAAGTCAGAGTTTCAGAAAATTGACTTCATTAGAATGTTAATACTCTTACTATGTCAGAAGCTGCATGACATGCTGAATATTTCCAGCATTCTGTTCTTGTATCAGATTTCAAACACCTGTAACTTTGTAGATGAGACGTTATCAAAGGTTAATACTGTATTCACACACATGATTTTAGAGTACTGCCTTTTATCGTCCTTTCAAATTATTTCATCGCAACCTTGCAACCTATTTAAAGTTTCTATTGCATCAACTTAATGACATTATTTCCCAATGTATTGATTTTGTAATTAAATGATTACAAAATAATTGAGTAATGCAAGAATGTCTTGCCTGAAGACTGCAGGATTTGAGGATTTTCACTTGTTCAAATGGGTTTAAATCTACATCGGGATGCATGTCAACAATATAGGATATTATGAGCCAGTGGTCTAGATCAGTCTTTTAGTCCATGGGGCAATATCTGCAGCAAATGTATTGGAATACCTTCAAGGTTTCAAGGTCAGTTTATTGTCACTTGTACCAATTAAGGTACAGTGAAATTTGAATTACCATACAGCCATACTAAGTGAAAAGGAACAAGACACACAGCCACATTAAATAAAATTTAACATAAACATCCACACTAGCGGCTCCCCACATTCCTCGCTGTGATGGAAGGTAATAATGTCCATTCTTCTCCCACTTTATTCTTCTGCGGTCAGGGCTGTCGAACCATCCACAGTCTGGGCCATCAAAGCTCTCGCAGGCGGCGATCTGAAACCCACGCGTCAGGGTGATCGGAACTCCCTCGTCGGGACGGTTGAAACTCTCCACGGCTTGGTGCGCCCGAATCGGTCCCCCCTAAACTTTATCTCCGGAAATAAAACCTACATTCTCTCCACCTCCGTTGCAAATCTCCAGACATTGCACATTTGACGTCCCATTTATAATTCCTAGCCACTCCCAAAATATCTAGAAGCCATCTCATAATCTTTTCTTTTACTTTTTCGCTCCCTGGAAACTTTTACTGCCTACTTTTCCTATGATATCTTCTCCGAAAATCCGGACTACAATTTTCAAACGCCTCCGTGTTTTCTCCACTGCATTCTCCATCTCTTCCTGTTACCTCTCCTCTACTTCAATTTCAACTGGAATGAAATCTCTCTACTCATGAGGAATCGTTCTCCATCAACATTCTCAATACATTCCCTTGTTCCTGATTTTGATGAATTCTCTGTAGCACAGGGTTCTCCGTAGCAAAGTATCATTGCCAGGCAAGAGACAGAGTTAAACAATTCAAACAAGTTCCTGTTGTAAAGTTCTGCAAATATATTGCAATCTTGCCTTTCTCGAGCTGCTAGGCTGTTTGCCCATTTCATCCTACAATTAATGCTAAGTCCATTGTATTTGCAACATAAACTACATTGGCATAACCATTATGTAACTAAAATATATGAAGTGCCTTTTGGTTGTAAATTGAAGGGTTGAAACTGGTTAGTGCCCGTATGTAACTTACCTGTAACTTATCTTAAGATCCACATTTAGTGCGGAAATAATACAATCTAGATTTCCATATAATATAAATGGATGTGAAACATTGTTTGAATGCTTCCAATGCTGTCATACGTATGATATTGGGATTACACCTAAATTATACATCTGATTTAATTGTGTTCATTTTCCCTTTTCTAATAACTATTTTCACTTGTATTTAATGAAGAGATCAGAGAATTAATTATGAGTTTGCTTTTGGCCTTTCTTGTTAGTTTTAGAAACATAGAAACATAGAAAATAGGTGCCGGAGGAGGCCATTCGGCCCTTCGAGCCAGCACCGCCATTCATTGTGATCATGGCTGATCGTCCCCTATCAATAACCCATACCTGCCTTCTCCCCATATCCCTTGACACCACTAGACCCTAGAGCTCTATCTTACTCTCGCTTAAATCCACCCAGTGACTTGGCCTCCACTGCCCTCTGTGGCAGGGAATTCCATAAATTCACAACTCTCTGGGTGAAAACGTTTTTCTCATCTCAGTCTTAAATGTCCTCCCATTTTTTTTCTAAGACTGTGGCCCCTGGTTCTGGACTTGCCGCACATTGGGAAACTTTTTCCTGCATCTAGCTTGTCCAGTCCTTTTATAATTTTATATGTTTCTATAAGATCCCCCTCATCCTTCTAAACTCCAGTGAATACAAGCCTAGTCTTTTCAATCTTTCCTCGTATGACTGTCCCACCATCCCAGGGATCAATATCGTGAACCTACGCTGCACTGCCTCAATCAGAAGGCTGTCCTTCCTCAAATTAGGAGACCAAAACTGTACACAATACTCCGGATGTGGTCTCACCAG
The DNA here is from genome assembly GCF_028641065.1 of Leucoraja erinaceus. NCBI lineage: Eukaryota > Metazoa > Chordata > Chondrichthyes > Rajiformes > Rajidae > Leucoraja > Leucoraja erinaceus. Next base: position 61,599,402 of record NC_073380.1, read on the forward strand.
AGCCCTATACAACTGCAGAAGAACCTCTTTACTGCTATACTGAAATCGTCTTATGAAGGCCAACATTCCATTAGCTTTCTTCACTGCCTGCTGTACCTGTAAGCCAACTTTCAGTGACAAGGATGCCCAGATCACGCTGCGCCTCCCCCTTACCTAACCTAACCTCATTGAGATAATAATCTGCCCCCCTTGTTTTTGCCATCAAAGTGGATAGCCTCTCATTTATCTATATTATACTGCATCTGCCTGCAACTGCCCACTCACTCAACCTGTCCAGGTCACCCTGCAACCTCCTAACATCCTCTTCACAGTTCACACTGCCACCCAACTTTGTGTCATCCGCAAACTTGCTAGTGTTGCTCCTAACTCCCTCTTCCAAATCATTAATATATATGGTAAACAGTTGCGGCCCCAACACTGAGCCTTGCGGCACTCCACTCGCCACTGCCTGTCATTCTGAAAAGGACCCGTTCACTCCTACTCTTTGCTTCCAGTCTGCCAACCAATTTTCTATCCATCTCAACACCCTACCCCCAATACCATGTGCTCTAATTTTAGTCACCAGTCTCCCGTGTGGGACTTTATCAAAGGCTTTCTGAAAGTCTAACACTACATCCACTGGCACCCCTTCGTCCATTTTACTTATCACACCCTCAAACAATTCCAGAAGATTAGTCAAGCATGATTTCCCTTTCATAAATCCATGTTGACTTGCACTAAGCCTTTTACTGCTATCCAAATGCCCCATTATTACCTCTTTTATTTTATTAGATTAGATAGATTAGATTAGATAGCCTTTATTGTCAGTTATGCCAGTATTACTAACATGCCTGACTCTTGAAACTAATAATCGATCTGTCTGCTGTTCTTACTGACAGAAACACATTTCTATGTGATGTTCACCATATTAATTACTGTAGATTATATGTTTAGAATGGTTTTATCTTGAAGTAAATGGATGTCAGGATAACACTATTTCCTTGTCCCCAGATGTCTTTGATAAATTTAATACAATGGCTTTAATTGATGGGAAGAAGGATCATGTGAGCCTGACAGTAGATAATGTTCACTTGGACTATGGTGTGGTGTATGAATATGACAGCACTGCTGGTACAAAGTGCCATGTTTTGGAGAAAATGAGTGAACCCAAGGGATTTTTCAATTTGACTGCAAAGGTATGATTCAAAAACAAATGAAGAATCAGTGTATAAACTTCTGTTTTTTAAGTTTAACTTTTTCTTTCCTCATCAAATGACTTGAAGGCCTCATTAAAAGAGGCCAGCCTGGCAATGTAGCTGCTTGTAACAGAATTCCCGACATATCCTGGCAGAAGAAGCCCTTTGATAGGCAAGCTCTCAGTGGGAAAGTGGTCTTTTTTGGACACTCACCATATTTTAATCATTTAAATCGTCTTTATCCACGGTATCAGATCTATTGTTATAGATTTTTCCTAGTCCGAGAACACTGGTGCAATTATTAAGAAAGCACATCAGCGCCTCTACTTCCTGAGAAGATTACGGAGAGTTGGTTTGTCAAGGAGGACTCTCTCTAACTTCTCCAGGTGCACAGTAGAGAGCATGCTGACCTGTTGCATCGTGGCTTGGTTCGGCAACTTGAGCGCCCTGGAGAGGAAAAGACTACAAAAAGTAGTAAACACTGCCCAGTCCATCATCGGCTCCCTCGCTGAGGCAGTCGTTGCCTCAAAAAGGCTAACAGTATCATCAAGGACCCACACCATCCTGGCCACACACTCATCTCCCTGCTCATCTCCCTGCTACTTTCAGGTAGAAGGTACAGGAGCCTGAAGAGTGCAATGACCAGGTTCAGGAATGGCTACTTCCCCACAGCCATCAGGCTATTAAACTTGGCTCAGACAAAACTATGAACATTAATAGCCCATTATCTGTTATTTGCACTTTATTAGTTTATTTATTCATGTGTGTATATATTTATAAAATTGTATATGGGCACACTGGTCTGTTTTGTAGTCAATGCCTACTATGTTCTGTTGTGCTGAAGCAAAGCAAGAATTTCATTGTCCTATCAGGGACACATGACAATAAACTCTCTTGAATCTTGAATCTTATGGCTTCAAATTACCTCGCCTCTTCTTCCTCACCCACTGGACATTCCAACTTGGCCGAATCACATGCAGTTATGCGATTCAGTCCAACATTGCTGACTCAAGGAAGTCCTATTAATCAATAATTGTTAAGGTAATTATTTAACAGTACGTTTTAAAAATTAATTAACAGACCTCAAGTGATGTTACTTCCTGCTCACGCAATCTATGACATTGTGATGAAAATGACAGAAATGTTAAATCATTGGGAAAAACTGACAGAAATTAAACATTTTTGGGAGAAGTAGCAATGCTATGGAAATGTTAAGCAAGAGAAAAACATGGGAGAATAATTTTCTGGAACTTTCAAACATAATTCTCACAAAATACCTCGGGAAGTAATTAACATGAATGGTTTTGTAAGAATGCAGAACTCAAAATAATAGAATATGTAAGCATTGGTTTATATTATCACATAACAAATATTTGGCAACTCCCTTCCTGAGAATCTTTCGAATATGTACATTAGACGTATTTTTATCTTGCATGGTAACATCATGTTGGATTAGGTTATGAATTACAAAAAATTAAATGGTATTTCTTTAACAGATCCTTGAATGCATGGCTAAGAATGATGAACTGTTTGTAGAGAGCTGTGTCAGGCTAAACTGCTTAAGTGAAGCCATGCCTCGTGAACTCCATTCGAAATTCAGCACTATGCGTGGTGAAAAGCTTGAACATATTAACCGAAGAATCATGATCTACAAAAAGGTAGGATGCCTTTGAGGTGCTGAGATTTAAGGAGGCCAATGTTTCATCCACTTAATCACAACCTTCATTCACGGGAGAAGTGAATTAAAACATGGTTAAATGATAACGATGCCACTGTTTAAATCTGCTCACCTTGTATTATTCCATGACCTCCCGTGTACTTCTGTTGGAGTGAATAAGATAAATATGGAGGAATTTCTATAATGCATGGATTAAAGGAGTCAAAAAGGTGTCAGTGTGAGCTACGAGTAGGATGCTATGAGGCTTCAGGATGACTTGGATAAGTTAGGTGTGGGCAGAAGCATGGCAGGTGCTGGCACTCTGGTGTCAGGACAACAGCCTCCTCTTGAGCATCAAAAAAACTAAGGAGCTGATCATGGACTTTAGGAGGGCACATCATCCGAGGACGTACACACCATTGAGGATAAATGGGGATCCTGGGGATAGGGTGAGCTGTTTTAAATGCCTGGGAGGCCACATCTCTGAGGATATGACATGGACATCACACACTGCAGCACTCGTGAATAAGGCAAGACAGCGCCTTTACCACCTCAGGCAATTGAGGAAATTTAGAGTGTCTCTGAGGATCCTCCAGTGCTTCTACTCAGCGGCTGTGGAAAGCATCTTGTCCGGAAATATCACGATTTGGTTTGGGAACTGCTCCGCCCAGGACAAGAAGGCTCTGCAGAGGGTAGTGCGTTCGGCTGAACGCACTATGGGAACTTCACTCGCCCCTCTGCAGGAACTATACATCAGAAGGTGTAACTCCAGAACCAATAAGATCATGGGAGACCCCTTCCACCCCCGCAACGGACTGTTCCAGCTGCTACGGTCAGACAAACGCCTCCGTTGCCATGCTGTGAGAATGCAGAGGTTGAGAAGGAGTTTCCTCCCTGAGGCCATTAGGACTGTAACTACTTCCTCACCAGGGACTAACTTTACTGTACCATTCTACTGTTTTTTTTTAATTGCTGTTTTAAATTAAATTTTGTTGTTGTTTTTTTTTTCCCTTTTTCCTTCATCCCACAATAGGTAAAATGTAAAAGAATATGTGATTCTGTTCCATTCTGTTTGTAGTTTCTTGTTTGTTTGTTTTTTGCACAAAGTCCGCGAGCATTGCCACTTTTCATTTCACTGCACATCTCGTATGTGTATGTGACGAATAAACCTTGACTTGACTGGTAGTAAAATGTGGATAAATGTGAGGTTATCCATTTTGGTGGCAAGAACATGAAAGCAGATTATTATCTGAATGGTATCAGATTAGGAGAAGGGGAGGTGCAACGAGACCTGGGTGTGCTTGTACATCAGTCACTGAACGTAAGCATGCAGGTACAGCAGAGCAGTGATGAAAGCCAAAGTTGGCCTTCATTGGCCTTCATTGCAAGAGGATATGAATTTAGGTGCAAAGAGGTCCTAATGCCGTTGTATATGGGCCTGGTGAGGCCGCACCTGGAGTATTATGTGCAATTTTGGTCTCCTAAATTGAGGAAGGACATTATTGCTATTGAGGGAGTGCAGCTTAGGTTCACCAGGTTAATTTCCAGGATAGCAGGACTGACGTATGATAAAAGAATGGGTTGACTGGGATTGTATTTGCTGGAATTTAGAAAGGATAAGAGGGGATCTTATCGAAACATATAAAATTCTTATTGGACAGGGTAGATGCAGGAAAAATGATCCTGATGTTGGGGGGAGTCCAGAACCAGGGGTCACAGTTTAAGAATAAGGGGTAGGCTATTTAGGACTGAGATGCGGAAAAACTTTTTCACCCAGTGAGTTTGTGAATCTGTAGAATTTTCTGCCGCAGAAGGCAGTGGAGGCCAATTCACTGGATGTTTTCAAGAGAGAGTTAGATTTAGCTCTTGGGGCTAAGGGAATCAAGGGATATGGGAAAAAAAGCAGGAACGGGGTACTGATTTTGGAGGATCAGCCATGATCACATTGAATGGCGTTGTCGACTCGAAGGGCCGAATGGTTTACTCCTGCACCTACCTTCTATGTTTCTTTTTTTTAAATAAATTTATTTATTAGAAGTAAGTACAATACAGTGGTACAAAAATTATGTTAACATATTACAGCCTCTGTACAACTTCCTTTTCTTTTTTTTTTAAAGAGAAAAGTAAGAAGAGAAAAAGGAAAAAGAGGTTGTAGAAAGTGAAGGATAGATTAGTGAGCGTGAGTGAAAGACAGATAAAGAAAATAGTGAAGAAAATAAATAAGTGAAGAGGGAGAGCAGGAGGGAGTTTATTCAATCGCCACAAGGAGATGAATTTTTTATATTCTGAATCGTCTTTCACCCATACCTGAAACTTTTAATTTTCACGATACTATGGCACCACATGAATCCAAGAGATCAATAAATGGGGACCAACTCATTAAGAATTGGTCTTGTTTGTCTATTAGGAGGAGTCTCATTTCTTCCAAATGTGCTGTGTCCAACATATTACTGATCCACATTTTAAATGTTGGTATATTAGCATTTTTCCAAAATTTAAGTATGTTTTTTTGCTATTATTAACCCATAATTGAAAAATGAGTTTTGGTGTGTATTTAATTTGTTCCCATCTCCACTTACTGCAAATATAATAATTTCTGTATTAGGTTCCATTTTTATCTTAAATAGCTTTGAGAATATATCAAATATGTCACACCAAAATTTATAAAGTTTTGTACAAGAGACAAATGAGTGCGTAATATTGGCATTTTGAGAAAGACATTTAACACAGATGGGAGAAATATTTGGATAACATTTATTCAACCTAGTTTTGAAATAAAATAATATTTTAAATTGAATTAAATTATGTCTAGCGTTGATCAAACATTTATGTGTGTATATATATATATATATCAAATACTTATCCCATGTTTCTTTTGAGATTTTTGTCATTAATTATTTTTTCCAGTCTTCTCTAGTTGCCTCAGTTGATGGTAATTCTATGTTTAAAATACTGTTATACAAGTATGATATTAATTTTTTTGACTCCGCCTTGATATTCATTACTTCTTCCAGTGGATCTAAAATTATACTTTGAAATCTTGGTATATATTTCTTCATAAAATCACATACCTGTAGATATTTAAAATATTGGTGGTTGTTGAATTTAAATTTTGATTTGAGTTGTTGGAATGATAATAAATTTTCCAATTCATACGTCACCTACCTTTTTAATTCCCACTCTTTCCCATTGTCTATATGTTTTATCCATACCAGATGGTTTAAACACTGGGTTATTCACTATTGGTGTTAACACTGATAAGTTTCTTAATTTTAAAGTTAATTTTATTTGTTTCCAGATTCGTATTGTATTATGTATAATTGGATTCTTCTTATATAACATATTATTCAGTTTTATTGGGGAGAAGATGATCGCTCCTAAATCGTAAGGGGAGCAATCCTCTTTCTCCATTCTTATCCATTCCAACTATTGAGCAGAACTATCCAACCAATAAATTATATTCTTAATATGCACTGCCCAATAATAATATAACAAATTAGGTAGTGCAAATCCCCCCACCTCTTTGGGTTCGCACAAGTGATTTATTTTAATTCTATGTGCTTTATAATCCCAAATAAAATTAGAAATATTCGTCTATTTTATTTTTTTTTAAGTGTTTTGGTATATATATTGGTATAGATTGGAATACATATATTATTTGTGGTAGAGCTATCATTTTTATAGACCTTCTATGTTTCTAACTTAAATTAAAATCATGAGAGAGATTGTAGGAAAGGTGTACATAATATCTTTTTTAGAATTTACGCTACTACCTGGAACTAAAGATTAAGAGTTTTCAGTTTAGTCATGTGTTCAATAGGTGCCATGTGCCCAATAAGCTGATCAACAAAAAAAAAACTTAACATTTGGGGAAAATCTGTTGATAATATCACCCGAGAGGTTTCCCCCCTGAATCAAGCACAAAAACGATGCCTGTGCACTTTGCTGACCATTACGAAGTGAGTTAGCTCTTCAAGTACACTCTATGTGGTGGCAGCATTAAAGGCTGAATGGACATGAGGGAACTTGTCCCAAGGGGGCCAGGCAGTGAGGAGATGGAGGGGTACTTCATGGTCTCTTGCGTGACTTAGCAGCCTTCTCCCCAAACTGGTGGACAGGTCCAATTTCCCCATGGGCTATTTGCAAAGTTAGAAAGTTACATAAAGATTTGCAAAGTGGTTGGAAAGTTACATTGATTAATTGTTTATCTCTCAATATGGAAAAGCCTTAAGTTATTTGCATTTTTTTGCGGTTATGGTTGGAATCTTTCAAAGAGAATTTCTTTGCCATGGTAGGGGTATGTTTTAAATTGAGAGGGGGGGGGAAGATTTAAAGGGGAACTATGTACGTTTTTGACAGAGGATGGTGGGAATATGGAAGGAGCTGCGAGAGGATATGGTAGAGGCAGGTATAATCACAATGTTTCAATGATATTTGGAAGAGGCCATGAACATTTAGAGGGATATGGGCCACAAGCACGGAAATGGATGTGGCTTCAGCAGGGATCTTTTTCGGCATGGACAAGTTGGGCTGTTTTTGTGCTGTATAACTCTGACTCCAAGCTGGCAGGTGCAGTGTGCAAGACTTCAAAGTGGACTCTTTTAAAAAAAAAAAAAAAAAAAAAAAAAAAAAAAAAAAAAAAAAAAAAAAAAAAAAATATATATTCCCTTCCCAGACCATGTTGGTATTCTCCAGCTTTTTTTGTGAATATAGAATGAAAATTATGTTTCCCAGAAGCTAACCAAACTAGCATGTTGTAAGATGTTTCTTTCCAGCGAACACTGCACCATTATTTGCTCAGCACAAATATACAGTTTCTGTATTTCTGATTAAAGGTAGATATTGCATATTTGCATATTAAAATTACCTATAATTTATCTTCTCGTCCAATTATCAATTACAACTCCTCTACTGACCACCACAGTTCATGCTGTATAATTTTAGCAGCCTTTTAATGTTTTGTGAAAACAGTCTTACTTCATCTATAAAGTGAGCAATGTTGCTAATAGAGAGGATGATTTGTGTTCATCCTATGTGGGTGTTCTCAACAAGTGGATGTGGGAGAGCATTTTTTCTCCCCTCCCTTCTCAAGATGCAGAACTCCCTATATCACTGTTGTTTCAGTTGATGGATTTTTTCCTTGTCTGTTTGCTTCAGTATCATGGAAAAAGTGTGAAATTGGTCACAGAGACAATTGTTTTCAATATGTATTAGTCATTCTATCATAGGAATGATAACTATAACTGTTATATCAGTTATTAGTGTCTTAACAATTTTTATCTCTCTAGTTTTCACGAGTTCTGAAAAATCGAGCCTGGCCGACTTTTAAACAAGCCAAGTCCAAGATTTCTCCACTACACAGCAGTGATTTCTGTCCCACCAATTGCCACCTAAATGTCATGGAAGTATCGTATCCCAAAAATGTTGCATCACTGGGAAGTGCCTTTGGTGTTCAACTGGACAGTCGGAAACAATCCTGCAGTGACATTGACCAAAAAATCTCAGATCAAGGTAAGACTCCAGGCTTCATGATTCCATTTTATGGTTCTTACAGTGTAATGTCACGCTGGAAAATCCAAACCTCCCAGCTTTACATTGATTAATTGTTTATCTCTCAATCTGGAAAAGCCTCAAGTTTTTTGTATTTTTTGCGGGCCTGGTTGGAATCTTTCAATTGCTAGTATCAAAGCCTCAAAAATTGTCAAGAAAATTAAGTGTCCAATGTTATTTAACAAATAGTTTCATGAGTATGGACTTGACGAGAATATAATATCTGATTGAATGAGAAAATACACGATGGAATGGGTAGCAACAGGAAAGTCTTATTGGTGCTATGAAAAACAGGCTGCAACATCATAAGAAGTGGATAAATTTATAGCGACATCAACAAAGAAATTTAATTGAGCCGGAGGGATTATCTTACCCAACAAAACTTTCGAAAGCCTTCACCACATGATCAACGAATGAGTACAAATATAATCTGTGTCGTTTATGACTGTGACTGCAGCAATGAGCCTCACCAAAGTGAACTTGAAGACTATATAGTTGTCTAATAGCAAGGCAACCAATGTAAACCTGCTGCTTTCTGTAACCTTTCCTTACAGTTGCTCTATATGATATGCACTTATTCATTGAATGCATGATAGCAGACGAGTGAGAGGTGAGAGCTGAACACCTTTCAAAAGTCATCTCCTGGTATCTGAGCCTATGTGACCAAATTCACTCCTCATAAAACAATGACCATTAGTCTCATGTAGATTTCCTGAGGATCATTTTGAACGATAATGATAGATTGTAAAGGTCTCAGGAAAAATTCATCAATGTCATCCTTGTTGCCAATATGTGAAACGGACGGAACACAATACACTACCTGTGCTAGATAATAGTTTCATGATATTTTACATATATCTACAAAGCTGCCTTCACGTCCATCTTTGACATTCCAAGTGTTCATTATATATCCAGGGAAGGTTATTTTGAGAAGGTGATGGGAAGCAAATTTAAACTTTGGGGATCAGGATCTAACTGCTGATCTGGCAACTGGCACAGTGCCGCAGCGGTAGAACTGTTGCCTTACAATGCCAGAGGTCTGGGTTCAACCCTGACAACGGGAGTTTGTACGTTCTCCCTGTGACTGGGTTCCTCGGTTTCCATCCACACTCCAAAGACATACAGGTTTGTAGTATAATTGGCTCTGGTGTGTGTGTAGGATAGTGTTATTGTATTGGGTAATTGCTGGTTGGTGCAGATTCAGGGGGCCAAAGTGCTTGCTTCTGCGCTGTATATCTAAAGTCTAAATCAGATCTTTCTTTTTGATGATCAGCAGCAACTTGCATCCAGAAGATTTCATACCTGTCAAATAATTCAGTATGGCTAGAGTTTTTCCCTCCTGAATCTTTCTTCTGATGATCATTAGATTGTATTGATTTAGGATCAGTCCCTCCCCACATAATATGGCAGTGGCCCAGACATGGTCTCCAGATATTAAACCTACATTTTCTCCACCCCCTTTCCAAATCTCCAGACATCAGAGTTGACTTGTTCCATTTATAATTTCTAGGCACTCTCACAATATCTAGAAGTCATCTTATAATCTTTTCAGCTTGCTGCATGCTACTTCCAGAACAAGCCTTGAGTTGACTACCATTTTAGTTCCAGAAATTTCATAAAAGCACTGACATTTTTGCCATAGTCCCAGGTGGCAACCTGATAGTGCATAGGTATAGTCTGAGAGCGGAGAAGAGTGCACCATTGTTATCATTGTTCAAAGGGAGCAATTTCTATATGTAACATGGTGAGTAACTCCAATATGCAAGCATATGTGAGCACAATGAAAATCCTTTGCTACATGTAATATAACATCCTGTAACATGTCTGGTTTTGATTTTCATCTCTAAGAGTCTGTTTAAAGGTCAATTTGCAATGGATCACACAGGAGCCTATTTTTGTCTCCTGCATCTGGTAGCAACTGGAATAAATCATTTACTGTTTGTTTGTAATGTTTGAAGATCCTTAACAATCTCTGGGCCTCTCTGGATAAACCTGATGGCGGGACTGCTTTTATGTGGAAAACACCATGAACTAACTAACTTTCTAATGGAACGAGCTGGCAACACAAGCTGCCAGAGAAGGTGGTTGAGGCTGGGGACTATCCCAATGTTTAAAAAACAGTTAGACGGGTACATGGATTCGAGAGGTTTGGAGGGATATGGATCAAAACGCAGGCTGGTAGGACTAATGTAGCTAGGACATGTTGGCTGGTGTGGGCAAGTTGGGCCGAAGGGCCTGTTTCCACACTGCATCACACTGTGACTCTAATTTGACCTTTGCATATTGTTAGCATTTTTTCTAGAGCTCTGAGCGCAGAAATAATAATTACATGCAAAACTAAACATAATCATCTCAGTGGGGAATGTTATAATATGTTTGAATGAGAAATTACACCTGGATAGTTGTAAACATTCATTGGTAATATCGCCAGGCAGCAACATGCATGCACTTATTTTCTCAGGCAAATAAAACGGAATGGGACATGACTGGAAGCGTGCATCATTATGATGGGTGGCCAATGCTTATTTGCACTCAAATATTGCCAGAAATTATTGCCAGTGCCATTGATATAAAGACAGTTCAACATTCAGCACTCAGTTTTTCCCTTTGTTATTAATTCGTAGATAAATTGGATCCAGTGGAATACGTTCATCATTGCATCACCACCATGGCTGCTCCCTCTGGACACAGCTTAGGTCAGCAAAATGGGCCTGGTCTGTACTTCACTCTGAAGGAAAAGGATATTGAAACTCAAGATGTCTACCAGAAGCTTCTGAATAAGTTGCAGACAGTTGTGAAAGAATTGGAAACCTATATTGGTCAGATAGATGAGTGAGTTCACCTGCAATTTCTTATTTAATAATGAAAAAGATGTAAACTTCACAGCTGGAAATTGTGGTTATAAATTCTTCCTCGTATTGTTATGAAATTTTATAAAATCCAATCCTACCTACAGTGAGTTTACTAGATGATATTCTGAGCCTGTAACCAGTGTTTTCTCATTTTCCATTGAAGATTCCTACTTGATAACAAATACTCACAGGCTTTGCTAAAATCTAATACGATTGGGATGCCAGATCTGTATTTATTTAAAATCTCAGCATCTTTTTCAACAAATATTTGCAACCAAATAAATGTAAAATCGATCTAGTGGCAATCTTGATATTTCACAAGAATACTCAGCAGTCTATATACATAAAAATACGTGAGTGCCTTCAAATACACTGGTGTTATTAAATGCATATTCTTCAGGGATGAAAGCCAAACAATAATCAAAACCTGAAGCTATCAAAATGAGCCATTTGGAAGTCATTTAACAGTAACTGTATGTTTCACAGGTTGGATTAATTTAAAATCCACATGCTGTTTTGCTTTGAAAATCATGAATGCAGGTGTAGGAAGTATAAATGCAACCAAATGTTCCACTATCGTACCTCAATTCACAAGCTTGTGTAGGTGGTTTGTTTGAAACATTGTTATTTAATAATGTCATGTACTCTCTATGGTTCTGTTGAGAAAGTTGAATCCTGTCCTTATTGTGAAATTGGGAACTGAAATTCCCAGTGGCAATGAAGACAATAATAATATTAAGGGCATAAGAAGATTGATACTAGACCCCTAATGGTATGCTAACATAAATAGCCAATGAACGTTTATTTTGCTAATGTTCAGTTTGCTAATTCAGTTTGCTAACATTCAGTTTGCTAATGCCCAAATATTCGTTACAATATCAGCTTCCTGCTTTCCAGTTTTTTGGTTCAATTCAATATTGTCAGTAGATATTCCTTAGCTTTATTGTGCTCCATAACAGGACCCATATTATTGCAACACTACATTGCTTACTACATGAGTTGACATAGAAGTCCAGTGTGTTTCGTGATTAATGGTGGGCTTGTGGTTGTGTGATGTGAGAACTGGTGGGTGGGGAATAGGTTGGTGGTTGATTCTCAGCAGCTGCTAATTCCGCATTTAATTCTGAATTACATTGGGGAGACTGTCTTGAGGAATAAACGCTATAGTGATGTGTTAATCTTTGAACAGCTAATTAAAAACAAAAACCTTAATTTTGGATCATTATATGTGTAATATGTATCTAGTTAGGTTGAATACCCATCTCAAATATTTTATTAAATGACTGACTTTGAAATGATGTTGCAGGTACTATAACAATATTTAAAAGACATTTGGACAGGTACATGAATAGAAAAGGTTTGGAAAATGTGGATTATGGAAATGTCTGAGACCTTACATTTGGAAAAAAATAGACTTGTGTTAATTGACAAATCAGAACTATTTGCTAGAATATGGTCTCCATTTATTGATTTTCTGAAAGGGCTTTGCAAAGACCATAAAACAATACAAATATTTGTACAGCTGCGATTGGTTAATGACTTTCATAATATTGAAGTTGAAATTATCATTTTAAGTTACTTAGTAAATAACTAAAAAAAGAGGAAGGAGCCATTGACTTTGACGTCTGTTTTCCTCTATTATATGCAGGCCAAAGTAACTGAAGCACATAAAGACAAAGTAATGCTGAAGAGAAATTTAAAGAGTTTAGTGGTACAAGTAATAAAAATTCCTCCTAGCCATCAATCCATCCCTCTCTCCAGGAATTGTCTGAAATTGGACCAGATTGTTTGTGATTCAATGTCATATTTGACTCTGTTCAATTCTAGTTGTCATATTGGTGCCTCCATAAAACTTGCGTATTTTTACTTGCATAACTTTTCTGAGATCATAGCCTTCAGTAGCACATCTGTTGCTGAAGCTGATGTTGATGTTTTGGGTAACCTCTAATCCAAGCAGTCCAGTGGATTCTGCGACAGCCTTGCTTTATTCTCTGTTAATTCAAGACCAATCAAAGGTATTCCAGTTGGTTCCAATTGCCCCAATTCACCCATTGCCCCAATACATATTCTGACTTTCTCTGGCACCTGGTAAATTAACCCCTTGATCTTGAAAATACCTTGTTTTCCAATCCATCCATCGCTTTGTAACTTCCTATATCTGTAAACTTCTCCATCTTGTAATCATTTAAAATACAAATTCTGACCTTTTAGATATCCATGAAATGAAACGTTGAATGATTCGGGGCATGCCTTCTGTTGAAAGTCCCAAGATTATGGAATTTACCCCAAAACTTCTCAATCCGTCAATCCTGCTTTTCGAAGCTACTTAAAATGTACCTAATTGATTTTAATATCATATATGTGGTATTTTTGAATTTGTGGCTTGCTGTCTTTTTTGTTTGAAGGTGCTTCTGTGCAGAACCCAATTGCTTTTTGCTACATTAAAGATGCAGAATATTTGAAATATATTGTTACAATGGCAGCTATGGTCAAAGAATCCACTATGATTTGTCATGAGCTCTTAAGTGCTACACATGCATTGCAGTTACGGCAGATGAAATTAAACTCAAAATACCCACTATGTGTACTCAGAATGTCCCAAAATAACCTCTGCTTTTACTGGACGAATCAGAATCAACACGTAATTAGTTGTTCAGCATCAAAGATGTAAAGCATTATGATTGCTTATTGCATCTTTAAAAAAATCTCAATTACATCTAGACCTAAAGCTATTTTCAGAATGCTTTTACTGTGTGAAGTATTGAAATACCTGTGGATTCACTAATTTAATATTTCAGCAAAATCTGCAGCAGTGCACTGTGGAGCAGCAGGATCTTCCTGTCAAAAACCAATGGCTCCCCTCTTATAATTGCACCTGATCAGTAGGGGCAGTCAGCGTCCTTTCATTATAATGATGAGTGGTGATTGTTACTTTCTCTGCCTACTTTTTTTTTTTTAATTTTATTTTTATTAGCAGTACAATAAATTACATTAATACATCGCATATATCTTATTACATTATGTTGTACCACTTCATTTTTTGAGCTTTAAAAAAGATAGAAATAAAAGAAGTAAGGAAACACTGCCTACTTTAATTGTGTATGGGACACAAGCAGTGTGAGGGTCCAGTACACCATAATGCAAAGTTCTAACTTTGCACGGATAATGCATCAGTCTATGCAAGGCTGTCAAATGGCCTTTTACAGAAGTGAATCATAGCGTGCAGTAATTCGAATCTACTGAATTCTGAACTGAATGTAGTGCTTCCCTGATCATACAATTGGCAGAAGAGAATTAACAGGAGCAGGATACGATAGCAACAATCAAATAGGAAAATACATTGGAGACTTCAGGGTCAGAATTCTAATAAGCTGATATAGTCAAGAAGTTACAGTACTTCTAACTATTCCACACAAAGAGAAGCAACCAGTCCCCTGTATCTCCAGTTTAATTATGTGCATGTGCACAGATTACATAATAGAAAAATGTTTTCAATTAATTTTCATGGAAATTTGTATGGTTAATGTCTGTGCTTCAACTACTCCATGCTCTTGTATCTGCATAGTTAAAATTTGTTAATGATTTGTAGAACTTAGTCCAGTATTTCTGTTAGCTGGTACAATATGATAGTACACTCTGAGCAATCTTATTATTAGACATTTGCAAAATGTTGGATTTTTTATGACAACATTTTATTTATGGAGTTTACAAGCAGATACTTTGTAAGTCTGTATCAAAACCAATTGCAAAATTCAGTTTTAACATGGAATTGTGTGCTATATTGCAGATCATTCTCCTCCCCTCCCTTAATGTATTTATTACATATTGTTGTGTTGATATTGGAGAAATCGGATTTTTGTGCCAAAATATACTGAGAAATATTGGTGGTTCTTGGTGAACTGTTGTTATTTCTCAGTGTTAATGCCAGAATTGTGATATACGCTGTATGCCAAAATCACAAACCAAATGGATAGGTTTTACTGATGAGGCCCCAATTGAATTTCAATATTGGTTTTGGCATGGATCATATGACCACAGCAGTGGAATGTGAACGTATTGCAGTTCCCCAAAGTTGTGGTGGGCAATCAGTCCACTGGACACGTGCCAGAGTAGAATTGGCATAGAAATATTGTGCTCAATTATTTGAATTGAGAGAACAGGTGTGAAGGATCAAGCTAAGTAATTTAAATTTAGTTTAATGAATTGAGCTTCCTACATAATTTAAAATACATTTTTAGATTATAATTGATGAATTATTAACTATTTTAATGCTTTCAATGATTCTCAATAGTATTTGGAAAGTTTGTGAATCCTTGATGGTTTTGCTAGTTGGCCAAACCCAGGTCATGGCTTAGTCTGCCAGTGGCTTCCTCCCATCACTTTATTGGTCGGGGGTGAGGTGCAGGAAAATTTGCACACTCTGATGTGCCCACTTGATGGCATTGGAATGGCAATGCCTTGTCACTAATTTAAAAATGGCTTTTCCATTTCGTACTAGAACGACTTAGATAAAAATGACTTCATTATATCAGGATGAGGCAAGTCCATATTCAGATCAGTTTCAGTTTAGTTTATTGTCACGTGTACCAATCAGTGCAAAGACAATATATGAGTATAATCGAGCCATTCACTGTGTACAGATTCATGATAAAGGAATAACGTTTAGTGCAAGATAAAGCCGGTAACGTCCGATCAAAGATAGCTTGAGGGTAACCAATAAGGTAGATAGTAGTTCAGGACTGCTCTCTAGTTGTGGTGGGATTTTTCACTTGCCTGATAACAGGTAGGAAGAAACTGTTCCTGACTGGACGAGGGTTGGTCAAGATTATAAATAATGATCTCCTTTTCTTTTCACTATTTTCTCTCTCAACTTTCTTCATTTACTCGTTCTCTTTCTTCACACACTATATATTTCACATCTTTCTATCCTTTACTATCTAACTTCTTATTCTTATTCTCATCTTTTTTCAATGTAACAAAAAAAAAAAAAAAGAAGTTGTACATAAAATGTATTATGAAAATATACATTAGGCACTTTGGTGCCATATGACTGTACTTCTAATAAAATAAAATATTAAAAAAATATTTTAAAAAACTGTCCCTGAATCTGGAGGTGTGCGTTATCATACTTCTATACCTTTTGCCCGATGAGATAGGGGAGAAGTGAAAGTGGCCAGGGTGTGACTTGTCCTTGATTATGCTGTTGGTCTTGCGGATACTAACCTCATAAATTAGTAATGACTGTAGGTGACTCACTTCTGGGAGCAAGATTGCCAGTAATCTCTGACTTTGCTTTTTGTAAAAGGGCTGTACTAGATGGATAAAGCAGAACAGAGTAAAATTATCTACCTCAGGAATGTTAATAGGTTGAACAGACTGGTCAGATTTATTACACTTTTGAAACTTGCATGCATCATTTATCCTCTATTCATTTTCTCATGGCAGAACAAAATCCCATAACAATTTAATTGGCCCTGTATTTCAAATAGCATTTCTAAACCCACAGAAAAAAATAAAGAAAACTGAGAAGATGGAGATAAACTGTGCTCTGCATGGGAATTTAACAACATTAGCAGATGAAGCATTTATTTTGTCAACATATTTGGCAAAATGCTGAAATTTCGTTTTGGGCTGAAAAGTCTGGTGTCAGGGTAACGTTGCAAATTAGACAGAAACACTATTTTTCAGTGCTGGATTTAGAAATTAAATTTTATGCATGGTGAGTTCAAGTGCTTGCATGAATCCAAAATGAGGTCTTTGCATATTTACACATCCATGAATGGATCATATTCTCCAGCAGAATTAGATCAGTGAGACTTTGTATTTATACTTGACTCCTGCCCAGCGTTAGACTGAGTAAAATGTAGAGAAACTCGAGTATAGAACTCTTTGATGAAATAGGTTGGGATAAACAGTCTTTAAGGCAGGATGATGGATCACTGAAGTTTAGTTTAAAGATACAGCGCAGAAACAGGCCCTTCGGCCCACTTGGTCCGCGCTGACCAGCGATCCCCGCATATTAACACTATCCTACACACACTAGGGACAATTTTTACATTTACCAAGCCAATTAACCTATAAACCTGTACGTCTTTGGAGTGTGGGAGGAAATCGAAGATTTCAGAGAAAACCCATGCAGTTCATGGGGAGAACATACAAACTCTGTACAGACAGCACCCGTAGTCGGGAAGGAACGAAGGTCTCTGGTGCAGCAAGCGCTGTAAGGCAGCAACTCTGCCGCTGTGCCACCGTATTGGAACTGACGTGGACTGGATGTGCCAAATGCTCTCCTCCTATGTTATAACAATGCTAGCATTTTAATAAAAAAAAAGACAAGTGCCTTTATTTCAAAAAGTATGCATCAATAACCAATTAAGGTTAAAGGTACATAAAAAGAAACACCAAAATTAATCAACTTGCTATTGCCTATTCAGTAAAAATCGAATAGCCCATGATTTTACCGAAGGCATTGGTTTGGAATGTGAAAACTGAAGTGGATAACAACCCACTGGTCTTCCTTGGGGTGGAAAAAAAAGACACGGTGCTGGAGTAACTTAACGGGTCCAGCAGCAACTCTGGAGAATATGGATAGGTTATGTTTCAGGTCAGGACCCTTCTACAGACTGGAGCCAGAAGGAAGTCCTAAATCAAAATATTACACCCGTATTCTCCAGAGGTGCTGCCTGACCTGCTAAGTACTCCAGCACTTTGTGTCTTTTTTGTAAACCAGCATTTGCAGTTCCTTGTATGAATGGCTCATGAAATTTCAAACCCCAATTTCTTGGTCTTGATATTGAACTCGGATTGAAGGCAACGTCAGTGAATGGTGATCAGTCTGGAAGCAGTCGAAGTCAAACAGAAAATCGGGAATGGTGTGTGTTGGGGTAGTTAGTGAGTATGGGATTGTGAAACATCTGAATTTGGGGAACGAATATGTTCTAATCGGACAAAATGAGCAATGTGCCTGTAAGAAAATTCCTGCAAGAAAAATATAATTTACCTTGATACTTGATGCCGTGATTCGACCTGAAATCCCTGTGGCCTGGATCCTGTTGATTTCAAATCTTGGATTGCAAGGACTTTCCCATGGTTGAAATTGACACAATGTCATTGAGGTTTCACTTTGCCATTGAAATTAGACACCTTCTCTTGAGAAAGAGTCCGCGCTACCAAACCTTGGCGATAAGTGAGTAAGAGCAGTGGGCCAACAGTGAAAATTCATTTGCTGCCCTATTTTCTCCACCTAACAGAACGTATCCCTCCCCTCCCAATGCACATCTGACGTTTGCCTAAAATTGTCCCTTAAATTTCTCTAAAAAACGGATTAAAAAAAATTTAAAAAGGTTATTAAAAATTATTAGAAAATTAAAAAAAGTATAGAGCAAAAACATACCGACAAGGATGACTTTGGTCTAAATGGTTCTTAGGTTATGCATGTTAGGATTTGAGAAACTGGCTGTACTGTTGGAGAATTGTGGTTCCCAAAGGCTGGAACAATTACTCGGGGCACAGTTAAATGAAATAACAGGGGCTGTTATTAAAAATGTAAGATCTGTTTTCATGAACATGAAAGCCAGCACCACCTTTATGCCAGTGTTTAGTTTAATATCCAATTATCTTTGTTGCTTCATTATAGTTACGTTTAGGCTTGCATTCAAAGATGAATAAATCGCTATTCCAAATTACTCCCTAGCCAATTAATATGACAATAAAGGGTTCTAATTGAGTCATAGAGAGAGAGAGAGATAGCACAGAAACAGGCCTTTTATCCCACCAGATCTGTGCAAATTGTTGACCATCCATTTACACTAATCCTACGAATGCAAAAGCCTGCAGCATGCTTTCAGTTTTGTCTGTGTATTGACTCCCAATCAATTGTCTCATTGACTCCCAAATCCATGCACTCCTGCAGATTAAAATTCAGCCCACCATTTTGTCAGTTTTCCAGTGAACAATCTGCTACATTATATTCCTTCCCATCTTAATTGACTTGCTTTGTTTCCCATTTTATAGCCTTCTCTCATCAATAACCAATCCAACTACACTAGAGACGGAGACCACTGAATCGCTAATATCAGGAGAGAATGACGCCGACAAGGTAGAACGCAATAGCAAGAAGGTTTGCTTTGTGGTGACTGGAGATGACCAAGAAGATTCAGGTCATGATACAATAAGCAACAGGGATTCTTACAGGTAAAATATGTTTTGGGTTGCTCTGCAATGGAGTTAAACTAAATAGTTTTGTTTGGAATTAATTCATTTTAAGAAGCAGGAACTGTAAATCATGAGTCGCCTAACCCTTTACTTCGTCTTAACCAGGCATATAGATGTGTGTTTGAGTTTGGTGGGATTGTGTTAGTGAATTGAAATACACAAGCATCATGAGCCAAATCTTTCCATCAGAAGAAAATAGAAATAAAATGCAGTCTTAAGTACCTCAAATATCATTGCCGCTTTGCATGAAACTGGATGTGAGCCTGTATGGCAAAAATGATATTTAAGTGTGCCACTGCATGACAGTAATTGATTTGTACTTGCTTTGACTCAGTTTAATCACTTGCAACTAGCTTGATACTTGTGTCGAAAATTTTGAAAAGATGTATTCTACAAAATATCCAGTTTTGCTCTGGGATTGTTTCTGTAATCTGTACCTTTCCATCCATTTTGTTCTAAAGGCTGAAGATTATTTTGGAGCTATCCTAATCAGTCATCTTTTACTTCCGCATCATTCCCCTGTGTGGATCCTAGGTTTTTAGCTAACACTAATATCCTGTTTTTTTTTTTTGTATTTTTAATTGAAAAATGGCTTGTAATTGGATTTAGCAGTTAATCTCCAATAACATTATTCTCCAACTTAGTGGGTGGTTCACAATGCAATTTAGAAATCATGTATTTTATGTCTTCTGTGGCTGCATATTGGCTTGAAAATTGAAATGCAATTCAATAAAGGGAGTGAGTACAGATGCTCATTTAGGCATTTATTAATGTCAGATTGCCAAAAATAGCATTAGTTATTACTTCAAAACTACACCAACAGGTCACTGGTTTCAACTGTCATCAGCACACACTGGGCTATAAATCTTCATGTGGTGAAACTCAATTACAAATGTTTCATGTACTTTTTGTATATCTACTGTTCCAAGCTTTGGAAATTGAAATATTTCTAAATTTGTTAACTTCTGCCCAAGGAAGCTCACAGCAAAATGTAACTCACATATATTAATCATTTACATCTGAATGTCGGCAATAAATTAACATTTAAAAGCTGAGTATTAATGTTGCCATTGGCGAAATAACTTGGAGTAGAATCTCTTGCCTCATGTCAATGTACTGAATTAATAGCAGTAATTAAAATATAGCCCAAGGACATAGCAAGTTGATTGCAGTTAATACAGCATTTGGTTTAGTTGATCTTGATTTCATTATGTGCTCCAAACTAATATTCTTAATACTGTCTGAAGAAGGGTCTCGACCCGAACCGTTGCCTATTTCCTTCGTTCCATAGATGCCATGTTTCTCCAACATTTTTGTCTACCTTCGATTTTCCAGCATCTGCAGTTCCTTCTTAAACTTCTTAATACTATTAGTTGTTTCCAAGATAAGTTTAGCTGACTAAACAATATACCATTGTTGCAAAGAATAATCAACAGTGAAATCTCTAATTAGAGCCTGGCTACGCAAACGGAGCCTGATAAAACCTTACTATGTATCAGGTCAGGTATCATTATAATTAGAAGTACTCTGTCTGAGATTACATTGGCGAGTGTGGCTATTAGTAAACAATGCACTAAGGCTCAATACTATTGGAGATGATGGGTCCAAGTGGCCTGATATAGCTGGAAAAGTGCATGTAGCACATGGAACAGATTATATTTGTCAATATAAACATTCACCAAACCCAATGGGATCCAACTATATGCATTCATTCTGAGCTGGATATCAAAAATAAAATGTCCTCGGGCTCAGGCCAGTATTGGATTAACAAGTTTTGATTTTTCTATCCGAGCATTCCAAATGCATTGTGTGGGAAGGAACTGCAAATGCTCGTTTAAACCGCAGATAGTCACAAAAAGCTGGAGTAAGTCAGCGGGACAGGCAGCGTCTCTGGAGAGAAGGAATGGGTGACATTTTGGGTCGAGACCGTCCTTGAGACTAGTCAGGGAAAAGGGAAACGAGAAATAGACGATGATGTAGAGAGATAAAGAACAATGAATGAAAGATGTGCAAAACACTAGCGATGATAAAACAAACATTGTTAGCTGTTTGTTGGGTGAAAACGAGAAGCTGGTGTGACTTGGGTGGGGGAGGGATAGAGAGAAAGGGAAGTTAGAGAAATCAATATTCATACCACTGGGCATACCTAATGCATTGTGAGACTTAGCATTGTGTGTAGTCAATTTAACTCCATGAGAAAGGCCCTGATGTTATACGACGTGCAGATGCAGGAAATCTGAAATTGAAACGGAAAATGCTGGAACTACATAGTCAGCAGGCCAGACAGCACCTGAAGAAAGTTATGTTTTTAGTTTAAAGATCTTTTGTCACAACTGAAAAATAGAGAAAATGTTAGTTTTAAATTGCAGAGAAAGGTAAGGGGGAAAGGAATTTCATGAAGTGTGGAGAGATCAACTGTTGATGAAGTCATGCGGTTAACAGATTATGAAGTAGAAAGTGAGATAGTCACATTTTTATCGGAAGGTGGAAAAATTATGAAATGCAGATCAAGGCTGTTGAACATGTCCAGTAGATCAGGCCATAAAAGGAGAAAGAAAATTGAATTCATACAAACAGATGGAGAAGCCACAGCTGAATTGCCAGTTCTAGGATAAACTAGGAAAGCAAATTATCTGATGATGGTGAAATCAATATTAAGTCCTACAGGGTTCATTGCGGTCAGATAAAACATGAGGCACTATTTCTCAAATTTGCATTGGGATTCATTGGAAAATTGCATTCAACCTCAGATGGATGGGTCAGAATGGCAGTGAGTTTCTACATGAAAATTTCAGGCAACTGGAAGATGATGGTCAGCACTGCAAATGATCAAATGTGCTCTGCAAATGATGTTGAGGAGATCACAATGTGAACGTCAAGTGCGAGACACTAGATTGAGAAAAAGTACAAATGAATTGCTGCCTCATATGAAAGGCATGTTCATGTCATTAGATGGTGGGGAGGAATGAGATGAAAAAGCATGCATTAATCTCTTGCAGTTGCATGGGAAATGCTGCGAGAAGAGGAAAGAAAGGTGGAGATTGAAAAAAGAGATGAGATTCATGAAGAGAAATGTCCCTTCAGAATGCTGAAAGGGGAGGAGAACATATGTCCGGTGATAGAACTAATCTAATATGGAAGATGTGCACATTTCCTAAGTGGCCACTTTTAATAATCTATATGGAATAATAATTTTGGATTAAAACTTCTGTTCAGATATGTTTTTAAAATTCAAGAAAATACTGAGGAGGATAAATCTCATCTCTACACATACTAAAGAAGGATTACAAGCCGATTTCCCACACTAAAACAATATTCAACATGAACTGCATCTGTTCTGAGAGAAAGAAGACTTAATGTGTTTTCTTCCTTCCCCAGTGACTGCAACAGTAATAGGAATTCCATTGCTTCTTTTACAAGTATTTGCAGCAGCCACTGTGATTCTTATGTACACAGTGACGACATGGATTCGGGTAAGCTGCATGTGGTAAAATGTATTCATTTAACAATAATTGCTGTCGGTAGAAAAAATCATATTGGGTGTTGGTGGGAGGTTTGCTGGCCACAGAGGTACATGGAAAAGTTGAAAAATTAACAAATATTTGATCTCTCATTTCAAGATTCTACTCGTGTAGGAAGGAACTGCAAAAGCTGGTTTAAACCGAGGATAGACAGAAAAAGTTGGAGTAACCCATCATGTCAGACGGCATCTCTGGAGAAAAGGAATAGGTGACGTTTCGGGTCGAGAGCTTCTTCAGACTGAAGAATGGTCTCGACCCGAAACGTCACCTATTCCTTTTCTCCAGAGATGTTGCCAGACCCGCTGAGTGACTTCAGCTTTTTGTGTCTATCCACATTTTACTTGCCTACCTGCATGCCTTCTGCATGTCTTTTAATTTTACATGGTGATTTTGGAAATTATCTATGCGACCAGATGCATCTCATGACCTGGAAAGCATTTTGACAAAATTATTTTTACAAGGTTACAGAACAAATCATGGGGAAAGAATAAAGAGGGAAATTTTAGAAAATTCAGTCTGAGGGAACTTCGAAAGGATATTGGGAGAGAAAATCCATGGACAAAATGTCGAGAAAAGTTGGAGTAGGTAGCAGAGGAATTTGCTGATCAAAAATGAACAATGGGTCAATCCCACTTCCTCGGTTTTGGGTTAAATCTGGAGATTATGGCTCTCCGTGTCCTTTTCAATTGAAAGCATACCCCCCCCCCCCCCCCCCCCCCCCCCCCCCTGCCTTCCCCCCCATCATGGCTGGTTCCAAATTCCCACCCCCCCATTATTTCAATCTCAAATCTCCACAAAATCCTTTCATCTCAAATATATTAAATGATCCTATCTTCACTAAATAATTTAAATAATTAATAATTGTGTTATTACAACATAATTGATAATATTTATAAAATAATAATGGATGACTCAGCCTCTTAGTTCTCCATATTTACCTTCACTTGATTTTTCATAATTGTATGCACCTCAGTTAAATCTGCCTTCAACCTCATCTTTTTTAGTGAAAATAATTCTTGGCAAGACTGTCTCTCTTCTTGAATCTCCAAACCTGCTTTAAATCTACACCATTTCCAGTGCTATCCCATCCTTACTGTAGAGTGATGATTAGAATTGTACACAGTGCTCTGGTCGAGACATAACTGGCATTTTATATATTTTCCGAATGATCACTATCTTCATGTATTAGGTGACTCTGCCAATAAAGGCACATTTTTTTTCCCATATACCCTTAATCATCTTATCCATAGTGCATTTCTGGCACTCTGTGACCTCTGTTTCTGAAAAATTCTTAGAATACTGTGGGTTTGTTTGCCTTATTTATATTCCCCCAAATGTATTATCTTGGGTTTGACTTTCAAGAAGATGGTTGAGTTAATTTTTAAGAATAAATGTGTAAATTATGGAAATAAAGAATTTAGGGCGATTGTAACAACCTAGAATGGGACAGAATGGTCAGACATTTGATGTAACGAGCTGGATGGACTAAAGGCTATTTTATCTGAACTTCAATGTTTCTATTGTTTTGTGAGTCATTAATTAATTCCCAATGTTTCAAATGCATTGCTTTTGGGTTGTGTTAAGTTTCCTTCTAAAATATAAAATGATGGGACTAAACATATTGGATGTAATATCATGATCCTATCTCAATTTGTGATAAAATCCATGGGTCTGCATCTTAGGTGAACCGGCTGTCCAATGCTCTGAGTTTCTTTGACAGTTTGTGCTGGATTTTCCAGGCTTGCCATCTTAAATCACTAAAAACATCAGATCAAAGAAACAGAAGTTGGAATAGGCAGTATGTTCCGGACTGACCACCCCCTCCCCCATGTTTGCTCCATCAACCAGAGGGCAATGCTGAATTTCTATCTATCTCTTAGATGTCACTTGGACTATTCTTGATTTATACCTTGCACTAAACGTTATTGCCTTGTCATGTATCTTATACAATGGCTTGATTGTAATCTTGCATTGACTTTCTGCTGATTGGATAGCACGCAACAAAAGCTTTTCACGGTACCTTGGTACACGTGACAATAAACTAAACTAAAACTATTGTTCAAAAGATCATGTTTTTTTTCCATCTTTGTTATTTTCCTGCACTAATGTCATACTGTCATCAAACGTACATCAATTGCCCCATATTTGTGGGCAACTTGCTGATTGCCTCAACATGCTCTTTCTTTAGTTGTTGAGCTTCTCAGTTACAGGTTCTTTGGTTGCTCGTCAATATGTGTTCTTGATGTCCCAATAATGGTCAAGTCCTTATTAACAATCATAACTTGCTCTTCATTACCCATGCAATATGATGCAATTCTGAGTAATTGCAAATGGGCTGTTGCTTATGAACAGGAAAACATTTTCAAAATGTGTAGGAAGGAAAGTGTTTATCTTTCCCCTGTCTCTCTCTGAAGAAGGGTCGAGACCCCAAACGTCACCTATTCCTTTTCTCCAGAGATGTTGGCTGATCTGCTGAGTTGCTCCAGCTTTTTGTGTCTACATTTTCAAAATAACTTCAGTGTTTACCCTGACAATTTTTACTTCTACTAAAAAAAGTCAATTAAGCAGCCAGCTCTGATTAGATTAAATTGCAACACTGCAGATATTCAGCAGATAATGCAGTATTTAGGTAGAGAGGAACATAGTTAATGTAGTTAAATCACTGATACAACTTTACTATGTAACAGCTAGATCATCTACTGTCTTGACACTTCCAATAATCTGCCTTCCTGTTAAAAGTGGTTCTGGTTTTACTGTCTTAAACCTCCTCTTAAACCATAAAAGGGTACAGAGAAGATTTACAAGGATGATGCCAGGACTTGACGGCCTGAGCTATTGGGAGAGGTTGAGCAGGCTGGGACACTATTCCTTGGAGCGCAAGAGGATGAGGGGTGATCTTGTCGAGGTGTACGAAATCATGAGAGGAATAGATCGGGAGACGCACAAAGTCTCTTGCCCAGAGTAGGGAAATCGAGAACCAAAGGACATAGGTTTAAGGTGAGGGGGGAAAGATTTAATAGGAACCTGAGGGGCAACCTTTTCATACAAAGGATGGTAGGTGTATGGAACGAGCTGCCTGAGGAGGTAGTTGAGGCTGATACTATTGCAGCGTTTAAGAAACATTTAGACAGGTGCATGGTTTGGAGGAATATGGGTCAAATGCAGGTGTGGGAATGCTGTAGATCGCACATGTTGGCCGGTGTGGGCAAGTTGGGCCGAAGGGCCTATTTCCTCGCTGTAAGACTCTATGACATCAAGAATGACATCTCTATTCTTCTGTCATTTACCAATTTAATATCAGCTGATTAGAGGTAAAAGTTGAATCTTTAATATGAAACAAACCTTCACTACGATTGTGATGGTGAGATAAAGAAAAACCATAGCAAAATGATGCCGATGGGAAGTTTTTGTACTTTCTCATGGAGACTCTGGAATGTTGGTTCCCTTATGTTAATTGATTTGATGAGATCATTAAACTTTTTATGAAATGGATAATTCAAGAGATTCTAATGACTGCTTTACAACTCCATCATTCTCATTCAATGACTGCAAGAAGCATAATAATTTATACTGTGTCATTCCATTTGATCTGAGCAAGTATCAGGCTAGTATTCTCACCACAGTTTTAAACTGTCTTTCCCAGTTGTTACTTGTCTGCACCAACAAGACCTGCTCTGCGCAGTCTGAATTAATTTAAAATCATTAATTAAAGAGCTTGCCAGGATGTTACCTGGACTTGCGGGCTTGAGTTATAAAGAGAGGTTGGATAGGCTGCGACTTTTTCCTTAGAAGCGTTGGAGGCTGAGGGGTGACCTTATTGAGGTGTACATGATCATGAGAGGAGCGGATAAGGTAATTACTCTTAGTTTTTTTCTCCTGGCGTAAAAGATTCAAAAACTAGGGAGCATAAGCTTAAGATGAGAGAAAAGAGATTTACTGTAAAATGGATCTCAATGGTAACTTTTTCACTGAGAGGATTGTTGTAGCTGGAATGGGCTGCCAGACGAACCCATAGAAGCGAATACAGTTAGAACTTTTAAAAGACATTTGGACAGATGTATAGACAGGAAGTGTATTCGGGGGGGATATGCCCCAAATGCAGGCAAATGGGACCAGCCCAATATGCCCAAATAAATGACGGAATTTTCATTTCATTAGGTCTGGTGCTAAAGCTTGTGTAAAGGTATGCGCTGCATGCACTATGTAAATCCACAATGCATCACTGTGGATATTCATGGTACCCTAAGAAGGCAGATTTTGGACTTCACAATCCACGCATTCAGTCCACATTCATCTTTCAAGATGGAAATAAGGTTGTGCGGCATACATAAATATAGAAAGGGATACGTGAGAGATTAAACGGAGGGAGAAATTGAGGGTCAGCCATAGGACTCAGAAGGAATAGGTGAGAGGGTTTGTGGATGAGGAAGTCTTTGGGAGGAGGGGGCTAGGTCCTTGCTGGGGTACAGAAAGACTTCCTACACAAGCCGACGTACAAACAGTACTGGAAAAGCTCATCTCTGATTAATCCATTCATTCTTATTTCCTTCAGAACTAGATATTGGAGATCTTAGAAATGCAGTTGGCAGTAAAATCAAAAATTGAGATAAAATCAGAGAAACAAATGTTTGAATAAGGAACCTGTCTTCAGAGATCGGATTGCATGTCTGTCTCCCTGGAAGCCTTTAGTGAAATTGAAAGAGGGCACGTTAAGGGTCACATTTGCTATTGCTTTGGATCTAAATTATCGCAGTCTTTCTCACCCCATCACTGGTAATTGTATTTGATAATTGTATTTATAAACTTATTAATAGGGATAGATAGGCATTTGGTGTTTAGCAAAGTAATACATTATAAATTGTACTCCTTTAATTAGACATATGCTGAATGCAGTTTGAATAGGTGAATAAAGGATCATTAAAAGTTCATAAAGTGTGCTGTGATGAATTAATAAGTTTCATTTTTTTTGTATTTTGCAGGCGATGAGCTGCCTTGCAGTGTACGCATTTCCCATGATAAGCAAGATAAATTACATGGCTGCCTGGAGCATCTCTTTAGTCAGGTAAGCCAAAATGAATCCTAACTATTTTGCTAGTTACTTCCTAACAAAACTTTGAATAGGTTTGCTTAACATGACCTCACTTTCATGAATCCATGTTGACACTGGCCAATCCTATTATTTTCCAGGTGCCACTCCATTTGCAATAGATTCCAATATTTCCCCCACCATGAAAGACAGCCTCTCAAGAGAATAGTCCCCTGAGCTCTCTCTTCCTTTTGTAAACCATGGTGTAATATTTGAAGTTTCACGAACTACCAGTGTTCAGTGTCTTGTTGGTGATCAAACATTCATGGAGGTCATTGCTGGATATCCGTGCAGCAATGATGTTGAAACAAGGAACAGCAGATGCAGGTCTACACGAAAAGACTCAAAGTGCTGGAGTAACTCGACGGATCAGGCAGCATTCCTGCGAAACATGGATAGGTAATGTTTCCAGTCGGGAACCTTCTTCAGTTTGATTGTGTGGATCAGTTTGAAGAAGGGTCCCCGAACAAAAATATCACCTATCCATGTTCTCCAGGGTTGCTGCCTAACTTGCTGAGTTGCTCCAGCACTTTGCTTCCAACTATGATGTTGCCTTTGTTCCCACTATGTTTTGCGGGTTGAATGTATTAATTTACTTTAATAATGTTTCACTGTAATTTGGCATTCGTGATTCACATATAGACAATAGGTGCAGGAGTAGGCCATTTGGCCCTTCGAGCCAGCACCGCCATTCAATGTGATCATGGCTGATCATCCCAAATCAGTACCCCGTTCCTGCCTTCTCCCCATATCTCCTGACTCTGCTATTTTTAAAAGCCCTATCTAGCTCTCTCTTGAAAGTATCCCGAGAACCTGCCTCCACCGCCCTCTGAGGCAGCGAATTCCACAGACTTGCCACTCTGTGAGAAAAAGTGTTTCCTTGTCTCCATTCTAAATGGCTTACTCCTTATTCTTAAACTGTGGCCCCTGGTTCTGGACTCCCCCAACATCGGGAAGATGTTTCCTGCCTCTAATGTGTCCAAGCCCTTTACAATCTTGTATGTTTCAATGAGATCCCCTCTCATCCTTCTAAACTCCAGAGTGTACAAGCCCAGCTGCTCCATTCTCTCAGCATATGATTGTCCCGCCATCCCGGGAATTAACCTTGTAAACCTACACTGCACTCGTTCAATAGCAAGAATGTCCTTCCTCAAATTAGGGGATCAAAACTGCACACAATACTCCAGGTGTGGTCTCACTAGTGCTCTGTACAACTGCAGAAGGACCTCTTTGCTCCTATATTCGATTCCTCTTGTTATAAAGGCCAACATGCCGTTTGCTTTCTTCACTGCCTGCTGTACCTGCATGCTTACTTTCATAGACTGATGTACAAGGACCCACAGATCCCGTTGTACTTCCCCTTTTCCCAACTTGACGCCATTTAGATAGTAATCTGCCGTCCTGTTTTTGCTAACAAAGCGGATAACCTCACATTCATCCACGTTAAACTTAACCTGCCACGCATCTGCCCACTCCCCCAACCTGTCCAAGTCACCCTGCATTCTTATAGCATCCTCCTCACAGTTCACACTGCCACCCAGCTTTGTGTCATCTGCAAATTTGCTAATGTTGCTTTGAATCCCTTCATCCAAATCATTGATGTATATTGTAAATAGCTGTGGTCCCAGCACCGAGCCTTGCGGTACCCCACTAGTCACCTTGCGGTACCTTGCGGTACCCCGCCTGCCATTCTGAAAGGGACCCGTTAATCCCTACTCTTTCTTTCCTGTCTGCCAACCACTTCTCTATCCATGTCAGCGCTCTACCCCCAATACCAATATAATGTGGGAAGATAGACCTGTCATTGTGATGTGGATGTTCTTAGAAAATGGAAGGCTAGAGGTGCTACACCTCGGCAGGACTAATCAAAATAGGACGTACATGGTAAATGGTAGGGAATTGAAGAATGCAGTTGAACAGAGGGATCTGGGACTAACCGTGCATAGTTCCTTGAAGGTGGAATCTCATATAGACAGGGTGGTAAAGAAAGCTTTTGGTATGCTAGCCTTTATAAATCAGAGCATTGAGTATAGAAGCTGGGATGTAATGTTAAAATTGTACAAGGCATTGGTGAGACCAAATCTGGAGTATGGTGTACAATTTTGGTTACCCAATTATAGGAAGGATGTCAACAAAATAGAGAGAGTACAGAGGAGATTTACTAGAATGTTGCCTGGGTTTCAACAACTAAGTTACAGAGAAAGGTTGAATAAGTTAGGTCTTTATTCTCTGGAGCGCAGAAGGTTAAGGGGGGACCTGATAGAGGTCTTTAAAATGATGAGAGGGATAGACAGAGTTGATGTGGACAAGCTTTTCCCTATGAGAATAGGGAAGATTCAAACAAGAGGACATGACTTCAGAATTAAGGGACAGAAGTTTAGGGGTAACATGAGGGGGAACTTCTTTACTCGGAGAGTGGTAGCGGTGTGGAATGAGCTTCCAGTGGAAGTGGTGGAGGCAGGTTCGTTGGTATCATTTAAAAATAAATTGGATAGGCATATGGATGAGAAGGGAATGGAGGGTTATGGTATGAGTGCAGGCAGGTGGGACTAAGGGAAAATAATTGTTCAGCACGGACTTGTAGGGCCGAGATGGCCTGTTTCCGTGCTGTAATTGTTATATGGTTATATGGTTATATGAGTACTTACCAGGGCCATTTATTACGTAATCCCCTGAATGCTGTTGACTTTGGCAGATACACATTTTAACAACTCTCTTCCCTTCGAGGACAACAATATTCACCACCATAAATCAGAACACTGTGGTTTCTTGTTTTCTTTTGTCCTTTGGCCCCAAGCACACATACAAGCGTGATATATATTCAGCATTAAAAATGAGATCCCAAAAGCAGATCTTCCATAAATAAATTATTTTCTACATTATTGGCAATTTCAGTGTGTGACACAGGATGTTTACCCTACTGTGTAAGAAAATAGAGGAAGGTGGAAAGGAAAGATCGAGGTGAAGAAAAGAAGATGAACAGACATTTCTTGATGCCATGTGTATAAATTACTGAACAGGACACAGTTGGTTCTCTGTTCATTGTTAGCAATGGTGGTGATGCTTTCTGACTGCAGAAAGCAGAATGCAAAATTTGAGAATAGCAAATAACATAGTACCTGAAAACATGTTAAGTTTCCGGTACTTACTTTGAAGTTTACCTTGCCTTCAGGATTTCATACCGATTACTTTTAACTTTAACAAATATTTGTTTTTATTAGTGTAGGCAATGTCTAATAGGTGATTACTAAGTGATCTTTAAGGTCACCATTGCATTTAACTTTTAGTAATGACACGCAGTAGTATAATGTGTGGGAAGGACCTGCAAATGCTGGCTTAAACCGACGATGGACACAAAAAGCTGGACTAACTCAGCGGGACAGGCAGCATCTCTGGAGAAAAGGAATAGGTGATGTTTCGGGTTGATATCCTTCTTCCAACTGAGAGTCAGGGGAAAGGGAAACGAGAGATATAGTTGGTGATATCGAGAGATATAGAACAAATAAATGAAAGATATAAAAAAAAAGTAACGATCAATGAAGGGGTCCATTGTTAGCTGTGGGCGAGGTGAAAATGAGTTATACAGACAATGAAACTCACCAGGATGACAGTGAAACTAGTACCACGACTAGGGTGGGGGGGGGGGGGGGGGGGGGGGGGGGGTGGAGAGAGGGAATGCAAGGGTTACTTGAAGTTAGAGAAATCAATTTTCATACTGCTGGGTTGTAAGCTGCCCAAGCAAAATATGAGGTGCTGCTCCTCCAATTTGCATGTGTCCTCACTCTGACAATGGAGGAGGCCAAGGACAGAAAGGTCAGTAGGGGAATGGGAAGGGGAGTTAAAGTAGACCAGTAGTTTGATGTTGCAGATGCGAGTTGTGCAGCTGACAGTGCCGTACATTTCCTTAGTGATGAGAAGGCACATCATGCTACTTAGTGAGAAGAGGCTGGAGGTTTGCACTGTGTAGATGCTCTATGAAAGTATTATCCCAGACTATGCCTATCATCAATACCTCAAGTAGGATGTGCAGGAGTTCAGCTTACCTCAACGTTCTGATAGTAGACAAACTAAGTGGACTAAAAGCTTATAGGTCTGTTGGGAGCTGTTGTCATAATATCCTAAAAGAGACAGTTACTGAGATGGTGTATTCATTATTTATCATCTTCCAAAAGCTCTGGAGAAGTGTCATGGGATTGCAAAACCTTAAATGTGATATCCCAATTGAAAAAAGGAGGGAGACAAAAAGGAGGCACCAAGACCGATTAACCAATGTATATTGTCTTAAAAATGTTAGAATCAATTATCAAGGAAGTGATATCAATACATTTCAAAAATCATGACCTAATCAAACACAGTCAGCATAACTTAATGACAAATTTAGTCAAGCATTTTTGAGGAAGCCTTGACCAAAGCAGATGGAGAGGAACCAATAGATCTATTGTGCTGGAATTACCTGAAGGTGTTCACGAAGGTGCCTCATGAAATGTTAAGTCACAAGTTAAAAGACCATGGTATTGGAGGTGATACATTGTCCTGGTCAAAGGGATGATTAACAGGCAGGAAGCAGCAAGTATGAAAAGGCAGTCACTTTCAGATTAACAACCTCTGGCCAGTGACATCAGCACCAGTACTTCACTATCTGAAGATTAGGAAGAAGAAAGTAAATGTATGGTAGTCAAATTTACAGGTGAAACAAAAAGATGGGAAGGCAAGTTCTGAGGAGGATACAAACAGTTTACAGATAGATATTGATTTTTGTGAGCGGAATGTTGCCAACTGGAACATAATGTACAACATATGAAGTTGTACAATTTGGAAGGAAGAACAGATGAGGGTGACATGGTGGCGCAGTGGTAGAGTTGCTGCCTTACAGCACTGTCAGCGCCAGAGATGCAGGTTCGATCACGACTACAGGTGCTGTTTGTACGGAGTTTGTACGTTCTCCCCGTGACCTGCATGGGTTTTCTCCAAGATCTTCGGTTTCCCCCCACACTCCAATGACGTACAGGTTTGTAGGTTAATTGGCCTGGTATAAATGTAAATTGTCCCTCTTGTGTGTAGGATAATGTTAGTGTGCAGGGATCGCTGGTTGGTGCGGACTCGGTGGGTCGAAGGGCCTGTTTCTGCGCTGTAACACCAAACTAAGCTAAACATAAGAACAATGCTATTTAAATGGAAATAAATTGCAGAAAGCTATTGCACAATGGGATTTAGGTTTCTTTATGCAGGAAAATCAAAGCCGACTCTTACATTTGACAGGAAAGGCCAAGGAATGTTGGCTTTTGTCAGGAGATTAGAGTATAAAAGTAGGGATGTCTAACTGCAAATATTACCAGATCTATAGAAATGTGAACATTTCTGATCCCTTTATTTGAGGAAAAGATATTATTCCATTGGAAGCAATTCAGGGAAGGTATCCTGGGAAGTAATCTGGTCACATTCTCAAAACCACTGCGGACCAACTGGCTGGTGTTTCATGGACATCTTCAACCTCTCATTCCTGAGGTCTGAAGTTTCCACCTGCTTGAAAAAGGCATAAATAATACCAAGTGGAATAAGGTGACGTGCCTCAATGACCACCGGCCGATGGCACTAACATCCATGGTGATGAAGTGCCTCGAGATGTTGGTTATGGCGCATATTAACTGACATTAGCAAGAATCTGGACCCACTAAAATTTGCCTACCGTTGCAATAGATCAATGGATGTGATCTCTAAAATTTTATGCGCTCTCGCTGGTTCCCCACTCTGCACTGGACCACTTGGACAATCAAAACAATAGCGTCAAAATGGTGCAGCTGATAAAGCTGCTTGCTCACAGTGCCATATACCCAGGTTCGACCTTAACCTTGGGTGCTATCCCTGTGCAGTTTGCACGATCACCCTGTAACTGTGTGGGTTTCCTTCGGGCGCTCCGGTTTCTTCCCACCTCCCAAAGACGTGTGGGTTTATTAGGTTAAATAGCCTCTTTTCAATTGGCCCTAATATGTCGAGTGTGGGTGGAAAAAGTGGGACAACATCGAACCATTGTGAATAGGTTATCGATGGTCGGCGTGCATTCGATGGACCGAAGGGCCTGTTTCTATTCCATATCTTTAAACTAAACGCAAGTCAGGTTGTTGTTCATCGACTACAGCGCCGTTCAACACCATCAACACCTTTAAACCTGTTACCAAGCTCAGGGAACTGGGTCTCTGAGCACCTCTTTGCAACTGGATAATTGACTTCCTCATCAACAGAACACTATCGGCATGAATTGGCAACAACACTTTATCATTGATAACCTCAGAGGCACAGGGGCATCTCAAGGCTGTGTGCTCACTCCCCCGCTCTACTCTCTATATCCATGACTGTGGAGCTGCACATAGTTCCAGCTCCAGCTTTAAATTTGCTGACAATACCACTGTTGATGGTCGGATTATGGGTAATGATGAGTCAGAATTATGTCAGAACAATACCCCTTTTCTCTGTGTCAGTAAAACCAAGGAGCTGATTGTTGACTTTAGAAGAGGAAGGTCGAGGAAAACCTGTCTTCATCGATAGGCCAGTGGTGGAGAGAGTCACGGTTCCTGGGTGACTTCAGGTTCCTGGGTGAGCATATCTTTGACGATATGTCCTGAAGCCAGCACATTGATGCAATCATAAAGGAATCCCATCAGCGCCTCTACTTCCTCAAAATAATTGAGGAGATTTGGTATGTGGACAAATATTGAACTTCAACTGGTTTACGATAGAGAGCACATTGACTATCACAGTGAAGAGATAATGAAGGGATACGAACTGTGCAACTAGCAAGACAACTAGGATGGGGGAAGGTCAGAGAGGGAGGGAATGCAACGCTTACTTACAATTTGAGAAATCAAGTTTTATACTGCTGGTTTGTAAGCTGCCCTATCGAAATATGAGGTGCATGTCTATCTTCGATTCAGATTGTTTTATTTGTATTTAAGTTTATTAATAAAGTTTCTCTGAAACCTCAAACCATGTAAGAACTCCTTCACATTCTCTGAGTGCATTATTGGCTGAGTAAAAATGGAAATCTATCCTCATTTAGACATGCTAAAGATGCAATACAGTCGGAGCTTGATCTTAGTCTCAGCTTCTAAAATTTAGTGCTATTGAAGTCGATGGAAATACATTGCTAAAGCAGAATATAGTACCCTAATTATGATCTGCTACTTGAAATCCTTTATATAACAGACTAATCCAATTGTAACACAGCAGTTTGATCAAATTGTACAAAGAATGCTTTGCAAGTGATATTTCATTGATTTCAACAGGTGGATGCAATCACCAACCTTCTGAAAGGCCCAGCTGTGGTAAAGGCATTTGAACAAACAAAGAATTTAATCCCAAAAAGAAACCTGCAAGGTAACATTAAACATTAGCCTAGGAAAGCTGCCAAATCCCTTAATGTTTAAAGAGAATTTGATAAATTCGGTATTATTATTATGCTTATTATTGGGAATATCAGCTTGGAAAAAGGAATGGGAGTCTAAGGACGTCCCAAATAAACATCTGGTGTCAGACCCCACCTTACCGGTCCCTGGCACCAACCTCCCAAGGAAGCAGTGGACGACGTTGAATAGATTCAGGGCTGGACATGGCCCCTGCTTGGCCAGCCTTCACAAATGGGGCAGCAGTCCAACCCCACGGTGTGCTTGTGGAGAGCAGCAAACAATGCAACACATCATTGAAGCATGCCCTCAACAAAGACTCAAAGGAGGACTTGTCACCCTTCATACAGCAAATCAAGAGGCAACTGCTTGGCTAAAGGACTTTGCATTCGCTAAATAAATAAATTGGGAATATGAGTCATTTGTGTTTCTTTGTCCCAATGGCTTTCCTCACACCAATGTGTTCAGTGTGGAAAAGAACAGCAGCACATATTAACAATATGTATCTATATAACTGAATTTGAATAGGTTTTAACTGTTAAAATTATATTTTGCTTGCTATATTTACAGAAGGCATTTAAAACTTGGCGTGAGGAAAGCCATCGAGACAGAAATACTCATTCCCGATAGGTCTTTGCCAGTTCTCGGTGGAGGATTTCCATCTATCTAATTTCTTCTCTCTTTATTTCCCTGGGCTCCTCCAATTCCCTTTCTGTGTCATATTGCCCATCAACTCGCTTTTTGTTCTTTATACCATTTAGCTATGGCAAGAGATTATTTACAGAAGCCAATTAATGTGCCAGCAAATCATTTAGGATATGGGAATAACCTGGAGGATCTGACAGAAACCTACGCATGCATGGAGTGTATATAGACCACATCTGATGTCCAGATTGAACTTGAGTACCTGGAGCTGTGAGGCAGCAGGCAGATGTGTACAATAGGATTTTATTGAATTTTTAATGTGCCTGTTTTGAAATTGCTCATACAACGAAGTGATTTAAAAAAAAAAGCTGAGTTTTGTGACATTGGGCCATCTTCATAATTTTGCGAGAGATAATTTATGGTCATGTTGGTATTCTGGAACTCCTCCTCAAGTACCTTAACCATTGCCCGTCTCATATCATGTTCAAAGTTCCTGGGTCAGGAATTCCGGTATTCCCATTTTAATTCATCTTTCTTGCATCACCATTTCATTAAAAAAAAATATTTTGGGAGCTTGTACTTTTCTTTCTCATATTGATGTTTGTTGCAGAAATTAAGGTGCCATTATTATTGAGTATTTCTTTTGTAGCCCGTCAGTGGAATGAGAAAATGAAGTGAGTGGTTTTGCAAATCAGAGTCAGAGTAAATGGTTGTCAACTATAGAAGCCATGATTGCCAGTCCCAATGCCAGCACACAGGCATGACCTGAGCAATTTGATTAAATATTTATCTGCATTACCTCTTGAAATTAAATGGTTGTAGAATAAATATTGAAGAGAAGGATTCTATAGGTTGAAGTCCAACATAGTTGGTTGTCTCAGTTGCAGCATTGGCTAAAGAACCCATGGCTAAGGATAGAATATGGGCTTTGGTAAGTGTATCTGTTGCAGGGAGCACTAGAGAGGCAGGATTCTCCATTATCACCAACAACTCAGTCACAGTGGCGCAGCAGTAGAGTTGCTGCCTTACAGCACCAGAGACCCAAGTTTGGTCCTGACGGGTGTTGGATATACGGAGTTTTTACGTTCTCCCCATGATCTGCGTGAGTGTTTTTCTGATGTCTTTGGTTTCCTTCCACATTCCAAAAACATCCAGGTTTCTATGTTAATTGGCTTGATTTAAATATAAATTGTGCCCAGTGTGTGCAGGATAGTGTTAATGTGGGGCAATCTCTGGTCGGCTCAAACTCAGTGGGCCGAAGGGCTTGTTTCCGTGCTGTGTCTCCAAACGAAACTAAACTCGAGCAAACATGCAATAGTGCACAAATGTAGTTCCTGCACAAATGTGGTGCCACAGATGTTCACAAACTGCAATGGATGTCTTAACCTGATAAATATACTATATAAAAATTGAATTCTGTCGATATAGACTGTTTTGTACTTCATCTGATCTGCAGTGGGTGAACTTGGGTCAGACTGACCTGGAACTGAATGAGAAGCAATGCAATGTGTTAGCATCTTGTAATATGAGGATCTGGCATCAGCTGTAGGAATGCTGATGATTGCATTTTTAACTCAATGGCATTTCTAGTAAAACATAATTTGGTTTATCTTAAATAAATGTGGTTTAATTTACATAGATACATAGACAATAGGTGCAGGAATAGGCCATTTGGCCCTTCGAGCCAACACCGCCATTCAATGTGATCATGGCTGATCATCCACAATCAGTACCCCGCTCCTGCCTTCTCCCCATACCCCTTGATTCTGCAAGCCCCAAGAGCTCTGTCTAACTCTCCTAAGAATGCATCCAGTGAATCGGCCTTCTGAGGCAGAGAATTCCACAAATTCACAATTTTACTTCGGAGTCACGTGAGTGACTACGTGAAGAACCTGCCAGGGCGCATCCGTGTAATATCCCTACATGCATTGCGAAACGACAGGCGGGGTGGAACGACGTTCCCCCGCAGCGGCAAGTTTAAAAGCTGGGACCGACAGGTAAGTAGTTACTCTGCGGTCTTTATTTTTTCCCACACTGTTTCACAGGTTGGGAAACGATGGACAAATCCAAAAAAGCAACCAGAGCTGCGACAAAGCTGGCGGGGGAGGACCGCGGAGTTGCGGGCAGCCAGCAGCGGCCGGCGGCACAGGAATCACCCGTAATGGGATCAGCTGTGCCCGACTTAGCCCCCGCACCGGCCAGATCAACTCCACGGTCGGGCGGGAAGGCAAAAAGAAAATCAAACAGAGCTGTTGACTCCGATGAGTCCGACTTTGAGGAGCCGCGAGCGGCCAGCGACCGTGTGCGCTGGAGCCGGATGGAGCGGCTCATGGAGCAAATGCTCCAACATGACAGACTCCAGGAGATGGAGTCTAGTCACCGTGGGTCATATATAACACCCACAGCAGCACCTTACGTAGGGCTGCACAGTGCATCTCCCTCGTCAGAGGGGAGTACTGGGGGTCAATTCTGGGCTGATCCTGAAGAGGGATTTGCTGAACAAACTACAAGTGTGCAGGGGGTGCAGGAAGGCGAAAATCTACTGGACATGGTGTCCAACTACTTACAGCCGGATCAGACTGGACGGAACCTAGAACAGAAACTAGCTGCCAGCATTGATGTCCTGTCATTCAAGCAACTACAGGAACAGGCTGTGATGGACACCACTGCCAAATATCTGGCACCAGGAAATTGCGTATCCCTGAATGTTCCAGTCGTGAATAATTGTATTTGGAAACGCGTCGGAGCAGCAGTTAGAAACATGGATGTCAAGCTCCAGAGAATACTAAAACTACTAACAGCAGGGATCACAGCATTCGCTCGCACAATGGATGGGAAGGAAATGTCGCAAGAGCAACAGGATGCACTGGCAAAACTCTGCAATACGCAGTATGAAATCAATAGTGTCAGAAAGTGTGCCATCCGACCTGCCCTAAATCCAAAATTTGCAGGCTTGTGCAAACCTGGAGACCCAAAGCCACCAATATTATTATTTGGTGGAAACCTGTCCAAGCAGGTTAAGGAGCTCGATGGGGAGGCAAAAACCCTGGGGCTCATAAAGGTGACAACAGCAAGGACCTCCCACAGCCACAGCCAGCACCCTTACGCACCCACCAGCAGAACAGGAGAAGCTGGTGAAAGCTCAAAGGCCGGGCATACAGGACAGCAGTGTTTTTTAGGCCATGGCCCAGACCGGCCTTCGTGGAAACTGCGCAAACCCCAAACTCAAACCCAAACCCAAACCCGGACACCGGCGCCTCAACCTCCTCGAAGACCACACAGGAAGAAGTAAATCTCCCACTGGTAACCATGGAGGTAGGTGGGTCTGGTCCCTTACAAATTATAGGAAGTGTGGATAATACACATATCGGTGGGAGATTAGATTTCTTTTCGGAATGCATTGACAACAGACACTTATATCCTAAACAGTATCCAGGGATATACCATTGAATTTGTGCACAAAAATAGCCCCCCAGTTCAGCATGTACCGAACCGAACGTTTGTACTTTCACGAAAAGAAAAATTAGAAGCACATGCTGAACTGGTGAGACTTCACGCAAAGGGGGTAATTGAAAAAACCCAACACGATTCTTTGGAATTTGTGTCTAATACCTTTACCAAAAACAAAAAAGATGGTGGTTGTCGCATCATCATAGATTTGACCAACTTGAATACATATGTGCAATATATTCATTTCAAAATGGAAACCTTTGTTACTGCCAAACAATTGATTTCCGAGGGCTACTTCATGGCTAGCATCGACTTAAAAGATGCTTACTATTCAGTACCTATACGGACTGACCACAGACGTTATTTAAAATTCAACTGGATGGGGCAGCCCTGGCAGTATTGAGCTCTACCAAATGGATTAACATCAGCCCCCAGGCTGTTTACAAAAATTTTGAAACCAGACCTAGCGTTTCTTCGGAAACAAAAACATATGATCATGGCCTATCTAGATGACATATTGATTGTGGGCAAAACTTTGGAATTAGTCAAAGTAGCTGCATCAGCCACCAAACAATTGTTTGAGAAACTGGGGTTTATCATCCATCCAGTTAAATCTAAACTAACGCCTTCCACCATAATGGATTATTTGGGGTTCACTATTGACTCAGTTCACATGTCGGTGACTTTACCAAAGGACAAGGCTACAGTCTTAACTGAGGCCTGCAACATCCTCATTGACATCAGTGAACCATCTTTCAGATTGGTAGCAAGGGTGATTGGCAAAATAGTGGCTGCTTTTCCAGCCACACAATTTGGACCTTTGTATTATCCAAATTTACAAAGGGCAAAAATACAAGCACTCAAAATTAATGCTGGTCATTTCGACAGGCCAATGAAGCTACCAATCAAAGCAATTATGGAATTAAAATGGTGGAGGGATAACATTCGGCATTGTTCCAGCCCTATTATTATCAGCAACCCCTCAGTGGTGCTACAAACTGATGCCAGTGTGCTTGGTTGGGGTGCAACCGATTCCATCTCCAGTTGTGGAGGTAGATGGAATGCACAGGAGGCATCATTACTACATACACTTAGCCTAAACTGCCTGGAAATGTTGGGTGCGTTCTATGGCCTAAAGTCATACTGTTCTGGAATATATCACCAGCATGTTAGACTACAGATTGACAATATCACCGTGGTGGCATATATTAACCATATGGGTGGAATCAAATCGACATCATGTGACAATCTGGCTAATACAATTTGGCAATGGTGTATCCAGAGAAATATTTGGATATCAGCTACTTACCTACCAGGTAACTTAAATTCAGTGGCAGACACCAGGTCACGCAAATTGAATGAAAACATCGAATGGATGTTGGATATAAAAGTATTTGCTGAAATTGTAGCATGGTATGGAACACCAGATATCGATCTATTTGCATCTAGACTCAATCACCAGTTACCAAACTATGTTTCTTGGGAACCAGACCCTGGGGCATCAGCGATAGATGCGTTTTCACTGCATTGGGGGAAATTGTTTTTCTATGCATTCCCTCCTTTCTGCCTCATCAGTCGGTTATTACGCAAAATACAACAAGACTTGGCGTCTGGTATTTTGGTAGTGCCCGATTGGCCTACTCAACCATGGTTCCCTGCGATACTCGACATGGTCTTAGAACCATGTATCACCATCTTGAAACAACCAGATTTGTTGGTTCATCCTGTAACTGGGGTTAGCCATCCATTTCATAAAATGACAAACTTATTAATTTGTAGAGTCTAAAGAAACCTCTACTGGAGCTGGGACTGACGGACCGAACATTGAACATTATCTCAGCGGCTCACAGGCAGTCCACCAAAAATCAATATCTGGTATACATCAGGAAATGGGAGATATATTGTCACAGAAACAACATCACTTACAGCTCGATGAACATAACGTCTGTTCTGGAATTCCTGGCAGGCCTCCATTATGATGAGGGGCTCAGTTACAGTGCCATTAACTGCGCCAGAAGTGCCCTTTCAGCATATCTATGGCGAGGATCAGAGCGTCATTCTGTTGGGACTCACCCCCCTGGTAACCAAACTTATGAGGGGAATTTTTAATATCAATCCGCCAAGAACCAGGTACTCCCAAACATGGTATGTGAGTATTGTCCTAACGTTGCTAAGGAACTGGTCTCCAGCAACAGCTCTATCCCTGCAAAAGCTGACGCATAAAACAGTCATGCTGATGGCTTTGGTCACAGCACAAAGGGTACAGTCTTTACATAAGTTAAGGCTGGACAATGTGACTTCTTCAACACAAAATATAACTTTTCATGTTCACGAATTAGTCAAACAGAACAGACCGGGATCATCAGGCCTCAAAATAGAATTCAGGGCCTACCCTATAAATGATCGTCTCTGTATAATAAGACATTTATTGTTATATATGGAGAACACCAAAAACATCAGAGGCAATGAGATGGCACTACTAATCAGCCACAAGCAACCCCACAAGAAAGTGTTGGTTCAAACTATTTCCAGATGGCTGAAAAAGGTTTTAACAACAGCTGGGGTGGATACTAACATATTCAAATCTCATTCCACCAGGGCTGCAGCTACATCGGCAGCTATGGAGTTGGACGTACCGATGGACCAAATCCTGGAGACAGCAGGATGGTCAAGGGAAAAAACGTTCCAACAATTGTACCATAAACCAGTGGTTAAACCTGGAACTTTTGCAGAATCAATTTTAAGTTCTGTAATATGATTTCACCCCAAAAAATAGGGGCTATAATTTGTTGTTAATAAATTTATCATGGATTTTCAATATCAAATTTATGTTTAAACATGTTAACACAATTCCTCCCTTAGTCAATTAAGGCAGATGTGATGCATGGACTCGTTTCCACGGCATGAAATCACAGAGCTTTGAAATCTTCACGTAGTCACTCACGTGACTCCGAAGTAAAATAGTAAGATTAAACGAGAACTTACCAGTTTGAAGTTTGATCATTATTTTATGAGGAGTAACGTTGAGGGATTACGTGCCCTCCGCTCCCACCCTTGATCATAAAGTTCAACTGGTATCCTCTTCTCTAATCTTACTATGTTCAGTCATTTACTGTTACGTGTGATTTCAAACCGCTGCTTTGAAGATTGACACGCATGCGCCCTGTTCGGGTTCTTCACGTAATCCCTTAACGTTACTCCTCATAAAATAATGATCAAATTTCGAACTGGTGAGATCTCGTTTAACCTTACTATTCTCTGTGTGAAAAAGTTTTTCCTCATCTCAGTTCTATATGGTCTACCCCTTATTCTTAAACTGTGGCGCCTGGTTCTGGACTCCCCCAACATCGGGAACATGTTTCCTGCATCTAGCGTGTCCAATCCCTTAATAATTTTATATGTTTCTACAAGATATCGTCTCATCCTTCTAAATTTCAGTGAATACAAGCCCAGTCGCTCCATTCTTTAAAATGTATTTTGTGTGTTCTGGTGCTTTTTATGCATATGACTGTATTGTAAATCAAATTCTTCATTTGTTGCTAAACATACTTGGCTAATAAAGTATGATTATGTTTATAATTATGATTATGATATGACAGTCCTGCCATCCCGGGAATTGACCTGGTGAACCGACGCTGCACTCGCTCAATAGCAAGAATGTCCTTCCTCAAATTAGGAGACCAAAACTGTACACAATACTCCAGGTGTGGTCTCACCAGGGCTCTGTACAACTGTGGAAGGACCCCTTTGCTCCAATACTCAACTCCTCTCGTTAGGAAGGCCAACATGTCATTAGCTTTCTTCACTGCCTGCACCAGCATGCTTACTTTCAGTGACTGATGTACAAGGACAGGTTTCATTGTACT
The DNA here is from genome assembly GCF_028641065.1 of Leucoraja erinaceus. NCBI lineage: Eukaryota > Metazoa > Chordata > Chondrichthyes > Rajiformes > Rajidae > Leucoraja > Leucoraja erinaceus. The sequence goes on from NC_073380.1 coordinate 61,642,815, forward strand.
TCCCCTTTTCCTAACCTGACACCATTAAGATAATAATCTGCCTTCCCGTTTTTGCCATCAAAGTGCATAACCTCACATTTGTAGCAGATGGTGGCTTTATTGCTTGTCAGACAGATATATGTTTGACAGATAAAGTGCAGGGGTCTTTTTGGCAGGAAGGAGTATGAGCATCAAAGGAATGGTTGATAGAATAAAACTTTTTTTTTTTTATGGAGAAAATGTGTCTTTGTCTTTGGCATCAACTTGACATGAAATTCAGATTTAGATGGAACATAGAAAAATACAGCGCAATAACAGGCCTTTGGCCCACATGGTCTCCTCCGATCATGATGCCATGATAACCTAATCTGATTTGTTTACACATGGAAACATAGAAAATAGGTGCAGGAGTTGGCCATTCGGCCCTTCGAGCCTGCACCGCCATTCGATATGCTCATGGCTGATCATCCAACTCGGTATCCCATCACTGCCTTCTCTCCATACCCCTGATCCCTTTAGCCACAAGGGCCACATCTAACTCTCTCTTAAATATAGCCAATGAACTGGTCTCAACTACCTTCTGTGGCAGAGAGTTCCACAGATTCACCACTCTCTGTGTAAAAAATGATTTTCTCATCTTGGTCCTAAAAGACTTCCCTCTTATCCTTAAACTGTGATCCCTAGTTCTGGACTTCCCCAACATCGGGAATAACATTCCTGCATCTAGCCTGTCCAACCCCTTAAGAATTTTGTAAGTTTCTATAAGATCCCCCCTCAATCTTCTAAATTCTAGCATGTACAAGCCGAGTCTATCCAGTCTTTCTTCATATGAAAGTCCTGCCATCCCAGGAATCAGTCTGGTGAACCTTCTCTGTACTCCCTCTATGGCAAGAATGTCTTTCCTCAGATTAGGAAACCAAAACTGTACGCAATACTCCAGGTGTGGTCTCACCAAGACCCTGTGCAACTGCAGTAGAACCTCCCTGCTCTTATACTCAAATCCTTTTGCTATGAATGCTAACATACCATTTGCTTTCTTGACTGCCTGCTGCACCTGCATTCCTACTTTCAATGACTGGTGTACCATGACACCCAGGTCTCGTTGCATCTCCCCTTTTCCTTATCGGCCACCATTCAGATAATAATCTACTTTCCTGTTTTTGCCACCAAAGCGGATAACCTCACATTTATCCACATTATACTGCATCCGCCATGCATTTGCCCACTCACCCAACCTATCCAAGTCACCTTGCAGCCTCCTAGCATCCTCCTCACAGCTAACACTGCCCCCCAGCTTCGTGTCATCCGCAAACTTGAAGATGTTGCATTCAATTCCCTCATCCAGATCATTAATATATATTGTAAATAGCTGGGGTCCCAGCACTGAGCCTTGCGGTACCCCACTAGTCACTGCCTGTCATTGTGAAAAGGACCGGTTACTCCTATTCTTTGCTTCCTGTCTGCCAGCCAGTTCTCTATCCACATCAATACTTAACCCCCAATACTGTGTGCTTTAAGTTTGCATACTAATCTCTTATGTGGGACCTTGTCGAAAGCCTTCTGTAAGTCCAGATATAACACATCCACTGGTTCTCCCTTATCCACTCTACTAGTTACATCCTCGTTACTAGATCCATATCTCTACATTCCCTGCATATCCATGTGTCTATCTAAAAGCTTCTTAAATGCCACTATTGTATCTGCGTCCTCTGCCTGGCAGTGCATTCCAGGTATCTATCACGCTCTATGAAGTAAGTCTTGCCTCTCACATCTCCTTTAACCGTTGCCGCTCTTACTTTAAAGCTGTGCTCTCAAGTGTTTGACATTTCCATCCTGGGAAAAAGATTCTGACTGTGCCCCAGCTATGCCTCTCATTAATTTGTTTACTTCTATCAGGTCTTCCCTCAACCTACTGTTTTCCAGAGAAAACAACCCAAGTCTGCCTAACCTCTCCCTGTAGCTAATAGCACCTAATCCAGATTGAATTCTTGTGAATATCTGCACCCTCTCCAAAGCCTCAATATCCGGCAATGGAGTGACCACAGCTGCACGTAATACGCCAATTCCGAGATGTACTGTAAAGAAGATTGTAGATGGTTTATGCAAGCAACCAATCATATAGCTACCTCAGCACTACTAACCCCGCCTTAAGTATCATTTATAATAACGTCTGCTTCTCCTTCTGCGCAGTACAGTAGCAGACTGGAGTCAGTGACTACTCGTGTATCGTTTAACTCTGTATCCTCATTAAAGACTATTAGAAAGTTATACGTGTGTAATGTCTCATTTACATGGTGTCAGCTAGAGACAACTCGCATCTCCTGACTACCAGTTTTTATTTCTTTTGCTAAGTTTTTATTTTCATTTTGACGATGGCTTCCTCTTGCCGAAAGCCTGCTCAGCTCATCTTCGATTCGGACATCGTGGAGCGCTGGGCTACTTTCGAACTGGACTACCGCCACTACATGAATATCGCACGTCGGAATGAGCCCGATGAAGTTAAAGCCTCTCTTCTTCTCAATCTTGCTGGCCCCGAAGCCATGAGAAGAGCAAGAACTTTCAATTACGCCTCAGCGGTCCTGGGTGCCGACGATCAGGTACTGATACCCATAGAAACAGCCGACGACCCAAGTGTCCTGATGCACAAATTCACGGAGATTTGTGACCTGCCCTCTAATCGTATTTTAGAAACGGCGCAATTGTTTACTCGCAAGCAGTTGCCTGATGAGCCTGTTGAGTGCTTCATCGGTAAAGGTGGAACCATTACTGGTACTGTGGTGTTTGGATTACCTTTTCCTCAGACCACAGTACGTGCACCTACAGAACAATGTCTCAAGCACCATCCTGAGCAGCACAGGGGCTCCACAAGGAACTGTGCTGGCTCCATTCCTGTTCACCATCTACACAGCGGATTGCCAATATAACACCAACAGCTGCTTTTTGCAGAAATTTTCAGATGACACAGCTGTTGTCGGCCTCATCAAAGGGGGCAATGAGGAGGAGTATAGAGACACAATTAACAACTTTGTGGAGTGGAGTGCACACAATAACCTCCATCTCAACACCACAAAAACGAAGGAGATAGTTGTGGATTTCAGGAGGGGGAGGAGGAGGACTCAACCAACACCAATCACCATCAGGGGCACTGAGGTGGAGGTGGTCGCCAACCACAGGTACCTTGGTGTGCAGCTTGACAGTGAGCTGGACTGGAAGAGTCATATGGAGGCGGTGTACAGGAAGGGACAAAGTCGACTGTATTTCTTAAGGAGGCTAAGGTCATTCAACATCTGCCAACCCCTACTGTGCAGTGTCTACCATTCAGTGGTGGCCAGTGCTCTGTTTTTTGCTGTGGCCTGTTGGGGAGAAGGCGCCCGCATAGCGGACAAAAACAGACTGGACAAGCTGATCAGGAAGGCCGGCTCAGTGGTCGGGGCTGAGCAACTAACGGTCCAGCAGGTGGCAGAGGCCAGAACTCTGAACAAACTAGGTTCAATAATGACCAACCCCACTCACCCACTCCACGCCCTGAAGGTGATCAAGAGCAGCATCTTCAGTCAGAGACTGATTGCACCAATGTGCAAAACGGAGAGATATAGGAAGTCTTGTATACCAGCTGCTATAAGGTTTTACTCGAATGGCCTACACCTAATTTCTATGTTTCTATTTCTATGTTTATAATGCACAAAAATAATTTTGGATTTTTTTAGTATTCATTCATTGTATTTTAACTTATTAAGTATTGAAGCTATCTGAGGAAATGTGTGGTGTTATGTCTGTCTTGAAGCTGTTGTGGCACTGTCATTTCCTGTAAAGGATTATTAAAGGTTATTCAATCGCTGATTTACGTTACCTAGCTCAGCGGTGCCGGTTCGAAGCGATGACAGACCAGCTAACTAGAGACATTTTGGTGACAGGGATGCTCGATCAGAAACTGAGATGAGAGCTCCTCCGCAAACCCGATCTGACCTTAAATGAAGCCATGCATGCCTGCAGAATGGCTGAGGTCATCGCCCGCCGGACAGTCAGCATGATTCGGACACTATATCTATCAATCTGACTGGGTTCAATAGACCGCTACCTCAAACGGATAATACGAATTTTGTGCCACGGGCCAGCCCCGCATCTGGCGGTGAGCCCCCTAAATGCCCGAACTGCAACTATATGCATCACAGGCAGTCGCCATGCCCTGCCTATGGTAAAGCCTGCAACTATTGCAAGAAGTTAAACCATTTCTCTGCTGCCTGCCGTTCTCGTGGGAAAGTTCCACCAGCTTCCAGACCTAACCTAAACATGCTGATGCAAATTGATAACAAGTATGATTCTCCGTCCCTGCTCGACGCTGCCCACGTTGCCGATCCAATTAAATCGCAAGGGGAGGCAAGTGTGTACTCACTCCTCCATGCACCTGGCCGGCTACCCAATCCAACTGTTCTGATAACTGTCAACAATTCCAATTTTCACGCTAAGCTCGACATGGGGGCAAAGGTGAATGTAATGTCAATAAGCCTTTTCAAGAAGATAAGGAATAATGAGCTCCTGATTGCAGACCGCTCAACTCTGCATGTTTATGGGGGCGAGGTGCTGAGACCGCTCGGTAAAGCTACTTTCACTTATGTGCGGAAAAAACAACGCGTGCCTTGACCTTTTATGTTTTGAACTCTGACTGTGTGACTGTTGGGCAACCAGGCATGCCAGGATCTGGAACTGGTGTCGTTCGACAGAACAGTCCACAAGGTGATGATATCGGTGGACCCGATAAACGAATACCCCGACCTGTTTAATGACGAACTGGGCAAGCTGCCTACAAAATTTATTACCTACAAAATTGCTACTGATCCAAAGGTGGCACCTGTAATTCTTGCACCGCACAGAGTGTCTCACGCCATGAAGGACAAAGTCAAATCCATGATAAGTGACATGGTCACCATGGGGGTGCTAGAAGCGGTCAGCGAGCCCACCAAGTGGGTGTCCACCATGGTTGCCACATTAAAAAAGGACATGAATGAAATCCGTGTGTGCATCAACCCTAAAGACTTGAACCTTGCCATCAGGCGCCCCCACTACCCCATGAGGACAGTTGAGGATGTTGCAGCTCAGGTCGGACAGGCCACCGTCTTCTCTGTCCTCGACGCTAAGAGTTTGTTTTGGCAGATACCGCTGGACAAGGGGTCATCAAATCTGACCACGTTTTCAACACCGTTCGGCAGATTCAAGTTCTTGCGAATGCCATTCGGCATCAATTCTGCCAGCGAGGTGTTCCAGAGGACCATGGAACAGCTGTTCGCTGGTCTGCCGTGCGCTATCATTGTTGATGACATCCTGGTCTACGGTAAAAACGTGGCGGAGCACGACCAGAACCTACGCTGTGTCCTGGAGCGGGCACGCCAGATCAACCTCAAGCTTAACCCCAAGAAGTGCAGGTTCCGGGTCTCCAAGGTCACTTACGTTGGCCATGTATTCACTCCTGCCGGACTCAAGCCCGATCCTTTGAAAGTTGCCGCCATCACTGAGATGCCGGCCCCCACTGACGTGCTCGGCCTGCAGCGTTTCCTGGGTATGGTGAACTATCTTGGGAAATTTATACCCAACCTCAGCGAACTGAGCTCGTCCCTGCGACAACTGACTAGAAAAGACACTGCCTGGTCCTGGTTCCCGCAGCACCAGCAGGCTTTCGATACTTTAAAGTCTAAGCTGATCAGCACTCCTACTCTGACGTTTTTCGACCTGAAGCGCCCCATCACTGTCACCTGTGACGCCTCGCGATTTGGGCTCGGTGCAGCCTGCCTACAGTCCTCCGCCGATGGCTCCCTGCTCCCTGTCTCCTATGCCTCCCGTACTATGACTGACACCGAACAACGCTACGCACAGATCGAAAAGGAGCTGCTTGCCGTCGTTTTCACCTGCTCTAAGTTCAAAGACTTTCTTTTCGGGAACTCTTTCACGGTTGAGACTGACCACCAGCCATTGGTGACTATCCTGAACAAGCCGATCCATGTCGCACCTGCCAGGCTGCAGCGTAAAATGATGATGCAGCTCCAGCGTTTCGACTTCACCATTGTTTATAAAAAGGGTACTGAAATGCACGTTGCTGACACTCTCTCTCGCGCCCCCCGCGCTACCTGTGATCGCCATCCCTACGAACGGGAAGACCTTCTGGTGCTTGGCATTGACTTTGTCCCCACTAAGCAGCTTCAGTGCCTAGCCGAGCATACTGCTGCTGACCCTGCTCTGCAGCGGCTTTCTTCAGTGATAAAAAGGGGGTTGGCCGAACAAGCGCGCCAGCGCACCTGCAGAGACACAGCCTTTTTTCTTGGTTCGCGACAAACTGGTCATACAGGACGGCGTTATTGTTAAGGGCCACAAGTTCGTGATCCTCTCCTCCCTGTATGACAAATACTACAGTGTGGCACACAGCGGGCACCCGGGTGTTGATGCTACGATCGCCCACGCACAGTACCAGTTCTACTGGCCTGGGATGGCCAAGTACATTCGAGACTGTGTCTCGTCTTGCTCTACCTGCAACAGTCTTGCACCTCACCAGCATAAGCAGCCCCTTTTGCAACAACCCGCGCCAGCCCTGGCCTGGACCTCGGTGGCCGCTGACATTTTCGAGTGACGCGGTAAACACTACCTTGTCCTGGCTGACTCGTACTCAAACTGGTTTGAGGTTGACCTTCTGACCTCCCTCACGTCCGAGATAGTCATCCGCAAGCTGAGGAAACACTTTTCCACTTTCGGCTCGCCTGTCCGTCTGCAGACTGACAACGGCAGGCAGTACCAGCCAGGAGTTCAAGCTATTTGCCAACAAATGGAACTTCCTCCACTTCACCAGCAGCCCTGAGTACCCGCAGAGTAACGGGCTTGCTGAGCGGGCTGTCCGGAGTGCCATACTGCTAATGGAGCAAGCGCGCCTGGCGAATTCCGACTTTTACCTCGACCTCCTGAATCTGAGGAACATTTCCAGAGACGCAACCCTGGGATCACCTGCCCAGCGGCTGATGTTCAGAACGACGAGACCACCGATTCCGATTGCTCAACACCAGCTGCTGCCTCGAGTGCTGGTGCCTGCATCCATCCAGACGCGCATTCAGGAAAAGCACGACATCCAACGTCGGTCACATGATAGATCGTGCAAACCACTCAAGCCTCTGCTGCCTGGACAGGCCGTTCGTCTACAGAGTGCTAGTGGATATTCCCGTCTGGCCACCGTGGTTGGCATTGCCGACGCGCCTGGTTCGTACCTTGTGGACTTTGAAGGGACTGTTTACCGCAGGAGTCGTCAGCACCTGCTTGCAGTACAGGAGCCTCTCCCGCAGGCAGCGGGGCCCTACGCTCCGCCGCTGTGGTTCCAGCCGTCCGCTGCTGTTCCCGTTACCGGCCCCTGAATGCCCCCAGACCCCTCGCGTGTTTTGTTCACCTCTGCGTGGGACGCCTATTGCTAACCATTCTTCGACCCCTCCTGCACGTTTGTCCCCCCCTGCCATTCTCTGTTTCCCCTGCGGCTTCGTCGCCTCCGGGTTTGCCGACGTCCTCTGGTCTTTCTGGTGAGGGGGGGGGAAGGGTTGGTCCATACGCGCTCGGGCCGTGTCAGCAAGCCGCCTGTTCGGTATGGTGATTTTGTATAATTTTGTTGCCATGGTTATCCACCATGTTTAATCTTCTAAGGGGAAGGATGTTGATGGTTTATGCATGCAACCAATCATATAGCTACCTCAGCACTACTAACCCCGCCTTAGGTATCATTTATAATAACGCTTGCTTCTACTTCTGCGCAGTACAATAGCAGACTGGAGTCAGTGACTACTCGTGTATCGCTTAACTCTGTATCCTCATTAAAGACTATTAGAAAGTTACACAAGTCAAGTCAAGTTTATTTGTCACATACACATACGAGATGTGCAGTGAAATGAAAGTGGCAATGCTCGCGGACTTTTGTGCAAAAGACAAACAACCAAACAACCAAACAAACTATAAACACAATCATAACACACATATTCTTTTACATAATAAATAATGGAAGGAAAAACGTTCAGTAGAGTAAGTCCCTGGTGAGATAGGCGTTTACAGTCCGAATGGCCTTTGGGAAGAAACTCCTTCTCAACCTCTCCGTTCTCACCGTATGGCAACGGAGGCGTTTGCCTGACCGTAGCAGCTGGAACAGTCCGTTGCAGGGGTGGAAGGGGTCTCTCATGATATTGTTGGCTCTGGAGTTGCACCTCCTGATGTATAGTTCCTGCAGGGGGGCAAGTGAAGTTCCCATAGTGCGTTCGGCCGAACGCACTACTCTCTGCAGAGCCTTCTTGTCCTTGGCAGAGCAATTCCCAAACCAGATGGTAATGTTCCCGGCCAAGATGCTTTCCACCGCCGCTGCGTAGAAGCACTGGAGGATCCTCGGAGACACTCTGAATTTCCTCAATTGCCTGAGGTTGTAAAGGCGTTGCCTTGCCTTACTCACGAGTGCTGAGGCGTGTGATGCCCATGTCATATCTTCGGAGATGTGGACTCCCAGATATTTAAAACAATTTACCCTATCCACAGGATCCCCATTTATCCTCAATGGAGTGTATGTCCTCGGATGATGTGCCCTCCTAAAGTCCATGATCAGCTCCTTCATTTTTTTGATGTTCAAGAGGAGGCTGTTATCCTGGCACCAGAGTGCTAGACCAGCCACCTCCTCCTGGCAGGCCTTCTCGTCGTTGTCTGAGATCAGGCCCACCACCACAGTGTCATCAGCAAACTTAATTATTGAGTTGGAGCTGAACCTAGCCACACAGTCATGTGTGTACAGGGAGTACAATAGGGGGCTGAGGACGCAAGCCTGGGGCGATCCTGTGCTCAGAGTGAGGGACTTTGATGTATTCCCTCCCATCTTGACTACCTGGGGCCTGGTGGTGAGAAAGTCCAGGACCCAGGCACACAGGGAGGTGTTGAGCCCCAATTCCATTAGCTTCCCGTCCAGTCTGGTGGGGACTATCGTGTTGAAAGCTGAACTGTAGTCTATGAACAGCATCCTCACGTAGCCCCCCTTCTGGCTGTCCAGATGGGAGAGAGTGGTGTGCAAGACCTGGGAGACCGCATCGTCCGTGGATCTGTTCGGACGGTATGCGAACTGCAACGGGTCCATGTTCCGAGGGAGGAAGGCGCAGATGTGATTCTTCACCAGCCTCTCAAAGCATTTCATGACTACCAAGGTAAGGGCCACCAGACGGTAGTCATTCAGACAGGCTGGGGAGGCATATTTTGGTACCGGTAAAATGATGGATTTTTTGAAGCAGGCAGGGCCCACGGACTTGTCCAGGGAGAGGTTGAATAATGTAGTGAGCACTGGAGCTAGCTGCGTAGCACAGGACTTGAGTACTCGCCCCGAGATGCCATCGGGGCCTGCAGCTTTTCTCGTGTTCACCCGTGTCAGAGCCCTCCTCACGTCGTGCTCGGACAGCGAGAATGTGTGCACATTCCTCCCTTCAGCTTTGGTAGCCAGCCCGCTGGCGGTATTGTCGATAGTCGGCAGACCTGGAGTGGTGTTGCCCCTCTCGAAACGAGCGTAAAAGGAGTTCAGGTCATCAGCTAGGGAGGTGCCGGCACTTGCGGATGAGGGAGGGGTGCTCCGGTAGTTGGTTACAATCCGTAGCCCCTGCCACAGGCTTCTGGTGTCCTGCTGCTCCATCTGTAACTCCATCTTGTCTCTGTACCTTCTCTTTGCGTCCTTCACCGCCCTTCGCAGTCGGTAGGACTCTGCCTTGTAGACGTCCATGTTTCCTGATGCCAGGCATTTTCCTAGGGGAGGGAGTGAAACAACCTTGTAGCCTTTCCTTAACGGTGTGTAGCAGTGGTCCAAAGTTCCCTCCCCCCTGGTGGCACACGTGATGTGTTGGTAGAAGTTCGGCATGACCTTCTTGAGATTTGGTTTATTCCAGCCACCACCATAGCCGCATCCGGGTACTTGTTTTGATGTCGTCATAGCACATTGTGTAGGCCGATGTCGGTGTCCGACTGCGGTGGAATGTAGACGGCTGTGACGATCACTGAGCCGAACTACTGGGGAAGGTAGAATGGGCGACATGAGATCGTCAGGTGCTCCAGATCCGGCAAGCAGGAACGGGAAAGCGTCTTGATATTTCCAGCGTTGCACCAGTTGTTATTGGTCATGAAGCAGACTCCTCCACCCTTGGATTTCCCAGATGCTTCTGTTCTGTCAGCACGGTGGACAGTGAAGGACTCGGTTGGGCAGATTACCTGATCCGGAATCAGCGAGGTCAGCCATGTTTCAGTCAGGCAGAGGATGTTGCAGTCCCTTATGTCCCGCTGGAATCTGATCCTCGCCCTGAGGTCATCCAGCTTGTTTTCCAGGGACTGGACATTCGCCAGAAGAATGCTGGGCAGAGGGGGACGAAAGGCTTGGGCTTTCAGCCTATTCCGAATCCCCACCCCCCCCCCGCTTCCCTCGATGTTTTCTCCGGGTTTTCCTTGCAGCCGAGCTCCCTTTGTTGTTGCAGCAGCTTCTGCTGATCTCTGCTGGCCACGCTGGATCAGTAAGTACAGAGTTTAAAAAGTCTCCGTTTGCCCTGGAGTTTAGATTTAAGAGGGTTTCCCTGTCATACTTTGTTAGTACTAGGGAGTTAGAACTTAGAAATAAGTTAAAAAGGAACATAAAAGTTAAAAACACACACAATTTTCGCGGAGCTGCCACAACGGCGACTGGACAGGGCCGCGTCATTTAAAAACATTTTTTTTTTTCATTTTCTTTTGAAAAGAATACTTAGAGCAATCAAAACATGTCAATAAACTATCACATCCAAGAAATACAAGTAACTGGATTGAACAAAATCCCATTTATGATTTTATTTTTAAACTATAGCTGATGGTAAGTAATAATTAGAGAAATCTCCCTGTGCAGGGATCCCTTTAATAATATGATCAATAACTCTTGCAATTATAACATGAATTCATTCAACATAAATAAGTTGTCCAGCAAAACGATAGGGCATGTTTCAGTAAGGAGAATGAACCACGACGGAGATGAGTTTTTGTTTTCAAAACCTTGAATTAGAATACATTCATGAAGAGGCCAATGTACCCGCGGATGAAGAAAACAGGGGGACATGGGGCAGGATAAAAACAATGGATTGAGAACCAGGAGGTTCTCAATGAATGAATGACACAATTTAAGGCTAATTAATATGAGGATTCAATTTAATCCTTTGGGAAGAGAAGGGCTGACCAGTGAATACATCATCATTATCCTTTTCAAGAAGGGATACCAGTCCAACTGTGATAACTATGGAGGGAGCTCCCTGCTGACTGCCACAGAAAAAATCTTTGTTAGCATCCATAACATCCATCTCCACCCAGTGGCTGAACGGTTCCTCTCCAAATTGCAGTGCGGCACTTGTTCACCTGGAGGTGTCCAACAACAGTGGTGTAGTTGGCAAATTTAAAGATGGCGCTATAACTCAGTGCAATTACACCAGCTGTTTTTAACCTTTTAGACACCAGTACGCGCATACGTGAACAAAATACTGTATGCGGTATGTACCTTTGTTAGGTTCCTAAACATGGGCTCAACAAATTGATATGTTATTTGTGTCCCCTTCATGACCCCCGGCAAAGCCCCAAATGGGGGTGATGACCCCCAGGTTATGAACCTCTGAATTACACAGTTGTGGAAATAGAGCGAGTAGAGTAGGGGACAGAGCACAGCCTTGAGATGCCCCAGTGCTGATGCTTATCGAAGAGGAAGTGTTGTTGCCAGATTGTAAATATTGTGTTCTATTGATGAGGAAGTTGAGGTTGCAAAGGGATGTGCTGAGCCATGTTGTGACTCCTTCATTCCTGGGCGTTCCAGTTACCGAACCAGGCCATGATGCAACCAGTCAATACACTCTCCACTGTACAATAGAGGTTTCGGAATACGAGACCCAATTCCATGAGGTTGTAACATGTTTGGAGGTGGGATAAAGGGATCATTGAACCAGATAGATTTTTGTTTATCACAAAGTGCTGGAGTAACTCATCAGATCACTGAGTTGCTCCACCACTTTGTGTCCTTTTGTGTCAACCAGCATTTGCTATTCTATGTTTCCAGGTTTTCATAACAGTTCAGCACTTTCATGTCCGTCATTACCGATGCACTCTTTTTATTCCACATTATGAATTTTGTCAAATGTTGTAATAAATTTACATACCTATCATATGGATTTGTAATGATTAAATTGATATTGTGGGACATCAGTATTGTTACAAACATTGCACCAGGGGGCAGTCTTGTTCCCTAGGCCCCCTAACAGTCTGAAAGTAGCCATTCTCTGAATTACCTTTAGTTCAGGTTATCTTAATATTCTGTCTATTAATGGATTAGTACAAAATATTGTTCCACCTTTATTTATTAACCTCCACCCCCCCATTCATGGTCACAAATATGTGTAAAGTTATAGCCAGGATATGATGTTGACGTCTCTGGAACATGATCTTATGCCTTTTTATCACTGTCCTATAGTTAATACCCATAACATGGCATGGTTACAATAGTTTTTTAAAAAGTATAAAAACACAAAGATACATTTAATTTCTGCTTTTTGTTCCTAAATCTCTTTTTGCACAGAATTCAAGAAAGAAATGGAGTCAAAGATCAATTGCACAACGCAGCTCAGAATTCACGTTCAGAGAGATCCCTGGAATCTACCGAGTGGCGTTCACAACCTTATAGAAGTCATTACAAGATTTGTAGAAGGTCTGTATCAAGTGATGACCAGTTCTGTAATTATGCAAGTATTAGATAAGATAACACATTATGGGAAACGTGCAATCCTGAGGCAAGTATTGTTGGAAGAAAAAAATGTCATTTCTATCTTTAAAAACAAAATTGATTTATCTGGTAAAACGTGTCAATGTTTTCTGGCCTCATCCAACTTCTGCTATAATTAAATAGTTAAATACATTACAGGTGAAATATGCACATAGTAGACAGCATTTAAGCATTTCTTTAGAAATATTTTGACCCTATTTTTGAATTGCATTGATTATGACATTGCTATTTAAAACATTGGTTTTATATGTCTCTTCATTATTGTCATAATGTATATGAAAACAATCTGTGTCCTCTATTTCATTTCCCATACCCAATAATATGGCTTTAATAACTAATAATTGGTCAATTAAACGCATAAAATTACCTTTAAATAAATCCTTGTGTTTCTTGGTGATCTTAATACCTAGATAAGTAAAACTTATGGTATTCAATCTAAGTGGAAACTGTCCATAATTCGAAACTAGATTATTTAATGGATAAAGCTCACTCTTACTAAGATTTAGTTTATAACCTGAGAAACTACTAAATTGATTAAGTAATGCTACTATTGCCGGAATAGATTTCTCAGGGTTAGAAATGAATAATAACAGATCATCTGCATAAAGAGATAGCTTATGTGTCTTATTCCCACGGACAATACCAAAAATATTAGGGGATTCCCTAATAGCGGTGCCAAAGGTTCCAAAGCAATATCAGATAGTAAAGGATTTAAAGGACAGCCCTGTCTAGTACCTCAAAAAGGGCCTGAAAAAAGGGGATCTCTGATTATTAGTAAGTACAGAAGCCCGAGGTATATGATATATCAGCTTGATCCAAGAAATAAATTTTGGACCAATCTTAAATTTTTCTAGTGTATTGAATAAGTATTTCCATGCTACTCTATCAAACGCCTTCTCGGCATCAAGTGAAATGACATAAACTGGGGTTTTATGTGACGCTGTATATACAATATTCATTAATCTCCTAACGTTAAAGTATGAGTAACGATTTTTAATAAAACCTGTCTGGTCTTCAGAGATAATTTGCGGTAAAATATTTTCCAATCTTATAGCTAATATTTTGGAAAGAATTTTGAAATCTACATTTAACAGTGATATCGGTCTATATGATATCACTTCAGTAAGGTCTTTATCTTTTTTTAGAATTAAAGAAATAGATGCTTCATAACAAGATTGTGGTAATCTATTCCTTAAAAAGGCTTCTTTAAAAACCTTGCATAGCCAGGGAGACAATAAATTAAAAAAATACTTTAAAAATTCTACTGTAAACCCATCTAAACCGGGAGCTTTACCAAAATTCATTGAAAGGATCGCTTTCTGTATTTCTTCTTCCGTGATGACCATCTTGTTTTTTGTACTAAATTATATGTATGCACTGAGTACGAGCTGCTTTTAATCTCATTGTACATGTATAGTGACAATAAATGGCATATCTATCTATAAATCTATATCTATATATTTACTAAACAGTTTACTAAATGGTCACTAATGTCCTTATCTTTAATCGGCCGAATCAATGCTATTAAAATGTTCATTTTACCTAAATTTCTGTATTTATTTCAAACAATACCAATTTTTATTGCCAAATCTTTCTTTGATATCATTGATTCCAAAATTTCTTCATATATATGGCAGAATAAAAATTCCAGACAAAGTAAAAAAATACTTACAGAAATCAAAAAAAGATGGTGGTTTGGCATTGCCGAACCTTAGATTCTACTATTGGGCAGTCAATGTTCCTTATCTAACATTTTGGACAAAAGATTTAGAAGATACCCAATGCCCAGGATGGATAAATCTTGAATGTGATTCCTTACAAGGGCTATCGTTGGCTTCTATTCTAGGGGCCTTGTTACCTTTTACAATTACGAGATTGAATAAATATATGACTAACCCAATAATATGGCATACGTTTCAAATATGGTTTCAATTTTGTACGTTTTTTTGGACTAAATGATTTTATCTTATCGAGTCCTATCTTATCTAATTTTCTCTTCCAACCTTCTAGTACTGATCAGGCCTTTTTGTTATGGAAGAGGAAGGGATTAGTAGCTTTTCGTGATTTGTTTTTGGATGCTTGTTTTATGTCTTTTGAACAATTCTCCAATAAATATAACTTACCTAATTCACACTTTTTTAGATATTTACAAATTAGACATTTTTTGAAGGCTACTCTACCCTTTCTTCCGCTACCACATCAAACTGAATTTTGGAAACAAAAATTACATTTGAACCCTTATCAGAAAGGATTAATAACGACTATTTATGAGTTGAATTTGAAATTACAAATAGATATATTTGATAAAATTAAGAATGACTGGGAAAGAGAGGATTCTTCAATTAGTCAATACCTCTTCAATGTGAGCAAATCACGCTCTGATACAGTTCAAGGTGGTTCACAGAATTCATATGTCAAAAGATAAGTTAGCTCATTTTTATGGTCATATAAATCCTACCTGTGACAGATGTAACTCTGAAGTGTCCTCACTGACCCATATGTTTTGGTCCTACCCACTTTTGGAAAAATATTGGAAATAAATTTTTGATACTATTTCTGTAGTCGTAGATATTGATTTACAATCTCATCCTATTATAGCAATTTTTGGGTTACCAATGTTAGATTCTATTTATTTGTCCCGCTCCGCCCATCGGTTGATTAGTTTTACCACATTAATTGCCAGAAGATCGATTTTATTTAAATGGAAAGACTCCAACCCTCCGACCACACTCCAGTGGTACTCTGAAACGATATCATGTTTAAATTTAGAAAAAATCAGGGGTGGCTTTGTTGAACCCTTGGGTAAATTTGATAAGACTTGGGGAAAATTTATTAAACACTTTCACACAACATACATTGCTCCCTCTCTAACCGTTATAAAAACTATTTTACCTTTATATGGTGGAACGGACTTGACGACAAACAGACTTAAATTGTTGAAATTCTCAGCTCAGATTGTGTTTTGCTTTCTTTTTTTTCTTTAGTTTAGGGGGGTTTTGTTTCCTCCTTTTTCCCTTTTTCTTTTCTTTTCTTTTTAGCTTTGGTTTTTTTTTCTATATATATGTTTTCTTTTAAACATTTAACTATATTTACATAGAGACCGGGAGGTCTATATTCAATGTGTATTTTGACACTGGACTCATATTTAGGTTATACCTGTTATTAATGTAATCCTGATCCCTATGTATCAATATCATTGTTATGTTTATCATTATTCTTTTGGATCTGTTTTTTTTTGTTTTGTTTCTGTTTTTTGGGGGAAAAAAGGAATAAAAAGATTTTAAAAGAAAGAATAACTAATAATTGGAGAAAATATTAAAATGCAAACCAGTTCTCTAAAATAAAAAGTATAAAGTAACACCAATTTGATAAGATTATTGCCTTTGATGGGGAATGCTGTATTTTGGCTAATGTTCTTCAGCTCAGTGTGCCCAAAAGGTGGAAAATATTAATCCAATCTTCACATCAGAGCAAATGGAGTAATCTGGTGTATTTATAATCTTTATTATTAAAAATATGCATAATAATGTTCTAAATGCATTGACATACATTGATGGGCACATATAAATATTTAATTAGCTAAAAGGAGATGATATTACCAAACAAACTACTTCTATGACTGTATCGATATTTGTAAGTAGCTATTGGGTTTTAAAATCACGAGGTGGAGCGGTGTAAATAAAGCCTGCAATCAATTTGAACACTGCACATTAAGGAGAGCAAGTGGTCTGGAAACTGAATATATTTACCAAGACAATGACTGGTTTCTCAACAAGCACCTGTATCTAGATATTTGTACAGGTATAGAAGTGTAGGTTTAGGTATAGACAGTATAGGAGTGTGAACGTGCACACCTCCAGATTCAAGGGCAGTTTCTTCCCAGCTATTATCAGGCAACTGAACTTTCCTACTGCAACTAGAGTGCAGACCTGAACTGCCATATACCTTATTGGAGACCCTCGAACATATTTTTAATCGGATTTTACTGGCTTTATCTTGCACTAAACGTTATTCACTTTATTCTCTTGATCATGCATCTGTACAATGCGAATGGTGTGATTGTAATCATGTATTGTCTTTCCGCTGACTGGATAGCACGCAACAAAAGCTTTTTACTGTACCTCGGTACACGTGACAATAAACTAAATTTGTGATCAAGATAATTTAACATGGAACTGGAGCTGACCTCATGAATATGCAGAACTTCCATTTGCAAATCAACAGGAAATGATGACAGAGTAGATACTTCTGTCGACTGTTGCTTGCAGATTACTGTCACATTATTGGTCCGCCTCGTTGAATCATATTATATTCTGAGGCAGAGATCAAAACTATGAACAAACTGATTTTCAATTCTGAAAACTTAAATACTTAATTGTTCCCAGGCCATGAAATGTATTAAACTGGTACTTCACAGAAGCCAACGGTAAAATAATAACATTCTCTTGTGTACAAGGGGCAAGGCTATGGCTTAAGGAATATAATACATTTTGAGTTGTACTTGGGTAAGATTGTCTTCAGGGGAAGTGGAAATAGCGATTAGACCTTAAAAAAAAAATTACCAAGTAGCTTGTTAGGGAAAGCTCTAAAGGGCCGTTCCACTTGGACGACCTAATTGGCGAGTTTAGTAGTGTTTAGGAGAGTTTTAAATATTTCATGTTGAAGACCTCCTTCGACTATGTAGAAGAACTCCTTCGACTTCCTTCGACTATGTTGAAGACTAGCTTCGACTAGCTACGACTAACTTCAAGAAAATTGGACACCGAATAATGGAGAGTGAAGACGACCTCCTTCGACCTCCCTTCGACTATGATGAAGACTATCAATGACTACCTTCGACTACCTTTGATTACCTAGGACTAACATGCCAACCTACTATGACCTACTACGTCTAAACCTACGAGTAAAAAAAGTATTGATTTTATTCCATGGGGACCTTATTTTACTCGCAGGCATTTTTCAACATGTTGAAAAATGCGCTGCAACCTAGCTGAGGCCTCGAATACACGGGAACTACTCTCGAGCATGAAGGAGAGTTACAAAGACCTCCTACAACCTCGTGTCGACCATGCTGCGAGTATGAATCGAGGATTAGGTCGCCCAAGTGGGACAGCCCCTCAAGTATTGCACTCTTGTTGTTGATATCCATGTGGCCATGATGTCAAAGAGTTTTATATAGGGTTTGAAAGAGATGCAGTTCAATGTGTGACAAAGGTCTTAACTCTAAGCATAGGAGACAATGGCATTAGGGGAAAATTGTCTGTGATTTATTTGGAAGTTATTTTGAATTAATTCCTCAGCAATGATTAGCATTTGTCCAAAAAATATATGGTTTATTAAAAAGAAAATGCCTTTATGGCATAAATCCAAAAGAAAAGTGGTCTATTTATGGCTGACAGGATAATGCAAAAGTTAGAATTCAATGAATGGAAGAGGCTTATATATTTGGCAGAAATAATATTAGGTCCAAGATTGGAAGCTTTAAAGAATATAGTAAAGAGTAAATTGATAAAGAAATGGAATATTAAACATGACAATAAAAACTGTGAGAAACACATATAAAAACTATTATTATGTAAAAGGTGACTAGCAAGGGCAAATGTGGATCCCTTACAGAAGTGGGAACTAATTGATTGTGAACTGTCTCCATAGACGAAGGCAAAATCTATACATAACTAAAGCTCTGATCTTGTTATCTTCCGTTTTGGCTGGCATTCTATTTGTGCAAAAATGGTACATGATAGCGCTACACCCCCACCCACACACTACAACGCGCAACCCGCCCCCACTCCCCTCCCACAGACCCCTCTCCAACACAACCCTCCCAACCACACACCCCTCACAACCCTCCCCTGCCCACACACACCCCATCTTCCCCAAGCATCACTCTCCCCCAGATGCTCCCCCCCCCCCCCCCAGTTCCAACAAGACGATGTTTTCGCAACCCTTCCTACCCACATAATACCTCACCTCCACCTATACATCCCACCCCCCACCACCACTTAGTCAAGTAAATATTAAAGGCCCAGGGTTTGACAAGAATGAGGAAGTGAAGGAAATTAGAATTGATTAGAAAAAATTGAGGTTAGTTGGTGAGACCGCAGATGATAAAATCCAAGGACCTGATGATTTACACTGAGCTGACAAAAGTGTTAAGAACCTGGTCGTGACGCCATGTGTACCGGCCCTGCCCAAGAGCCTTTGGGCAACAGCTCAGGATGTGTTCCAATGTCCCCTTGCCTGAGCATCGCGGGCAATATGGAGATTCCGCTTTGCCCCAGATGAAGAGGTTCGATGGGCTGGGCAGGACATCATACACTGCCTGGACCAGGAACTTGATGGGCTGTGGTTCAGCCTGCCAGAGCTCAGTCCATGTGACTTTTCGGTCCATGGCCTGCTCCCACCTTGTCCAGGCTCCCTGCTGCCTCAATCCAACTGCTCTGGTAGATCTCTCGTCCTCCACCACTGCCCTCACTTCCTCCTGGATAAACCTGTGCCTCTCTTTCCCCTTGGCCATGTCAAACTGGGGAGATGGGAAGATTCCCAGGCCAGCTCTTCCCCGAGTCACTGCTCCCACCAGGACTCTGTGGCGTATCCGAGACTCTGCTTGCAGCACGGCTCCGCCGGCTCTCCACTTCCTCCCAGTTTTCACCTCCACCCCTGCTTGAGCCACCTTGAGGTCATTGGAGTCCCTGTACATCATCACCTCTCTGGCCCGAGTCACCTTAAACTCCACCTCCAGGGACTTCATGGGCAGCTGGAGCTTGGTGTTATTTCCGTAAAGGGCGATGCTGCTAAGGCTCCTGGGCAGTCCAAGCCACCTTCTGAGAAATCTGCTGACTTTCCTCTCCAATCTCTCTACGATGGATATTGGGACTTCGTAGACAAGCAGTGGCGAGAGTATCCTTGGCAGGATACCATGCTGGTAAATCCATGCCTTGAACTTGCCGGGAAGCCCCGACCAGTCCACTGCTCTCAACCAACTATCCAGCTCCTGACAGGTTGCCTGGACAGATGCTGTATCCTTCAGGCTGCTGTTAAACACCTTGCCAAGACTCTTCACTAGCCTTTCGGAGACAGTTGGGATTGGTGTCCCTTCGATGTTGAAGCGGAACCTGTCCATGACTTTGTCCTTCTTCAGCACCAGTGACCTTGATTTTCCTGGCTTAAACTTCATCATTGCCCATCCAATCAGCTTCTCCAACCCCTGCAGGATCCACCTGCCTCCTGGCACTGACTCAGTGGTGACAGTCAGGTCGTCCATGAAGGCTCTGATTGGTGATTGGCGCATTCCTGACTTGTTCCGAGGGCCCCGGCACTCTGGCTCAGCAGACTTGACGATCATGTTCATTGCCAAGGCAAAAAGGATCACAGAGATGGTACAGCCTGTGATTATCCCAACCTCCAGTCTGTGCCACTCTGATGTTACTGACCCTGATGAGACTCTCATGCTGAACTGGGTGTAATAGTCCAGGATGAGATCTGCCACTTGGCCCGGCACATGATGCTTGGCCATGACTGTCTGGATCAGCTTGTGCGGGATGGAGCCGTAGGCGTTGGCCAGGTCAAGCCAGAGCACTGTCAAGTCTCCCTTGTTCTCCCTGGCTTCTCTGATGAGCTGGGTCACCACTCCCGTGTGCTCTAGACACTCCGGCACGCCAGATAAGCCTCCCTTTAGCACTGAGCTGTCGATGTAGCCATTGCTGGAGAGGAGGTTGGTCAGCCGCCTCGCCACTATGCTGAAGAAAATCTTGCCTTCAACGCTTAGCAAGGAGATGATTCTGAACTGATCGATCTTCTTGGAATCTTCCTCCTTTGGGATCCGGACTCCTTCAGCGAATCGCGACTGCTGCGCCACGGCTTCTTCTCCACTTCTCCAAACCTTTCCACTGCTAGGCTGATGATGATTGTCATCATCGTCCGCAGCCTTCGGTCCACGTCTCCCTTCGCAGTTGCTTCTAGCACCTTGTCGACGTCCTCGTCGAACTGATGCCAGACTGCCGTCTTGCAGGCCTGAGGCCATTTGACTCGAACCTTCTCCGGAGAACTGTTCCGAGGGACTAGTTGCGCCACTTGGAGGCTTCGGGCTCTATGGGGTGATTCCGGGCCCGGCTCCTCCTGTGTCTCACCAGGTAAAATACCTGTGCGTTGTGACACTCCCTGTCCCTCCAAGCACTTCATCCGGGTCTGGTGAATCTTCAGGCCTCGGCTGTTCTTACAAACCTTTCCACATCTGCATTTGATACTCGTAGTCGGTTGTCCATTGCCATTAGTCACGTAGGTAATTACAGCCACTGAAACCATTTAATTGTTTATTGGAGTCACCCAAAACTGCAGATTCAAAATCTTTATGGAACATAGGACAGTACAGCACAGGAACAGGCCCTTTGTCCCACATTGTCTGTGCCAAATATGTTGCCAACTTAAACTAATTTCTACTCCCTGCACACGATCCATAACCCTCCATTCCCAGCAATCCATATATTTATCTAACAGCCTATTAAATGCTGTAGCACATCTGCCTCCACCACCACCCCAGCTTGAGTGTTCCAGGCCACTCTCTGAGTAAAAAAAAAATCCCTTGCCCGAAATCTCCTTTATACTCTGTGCCTCTCACCATAAACCCATGACTACTACTGTAGTCTTTGACACTTCCACTCTGGGAACAAGGTTCTGACTGTCTACCCTATCTATGCCTTTCATAATTTTATTCTATCAGGTCTCCCCTCCACCTCCAATGTTCTTGAGAAAACAATCCAAATTTGTCCAACCTCTCCATGTAGCTGATCCCCCACCTCCACCTCTAATCCTGGCATAAGTCTGGTTATCCTCTTCTACACTCTTGCCAAAGCCTTCACATTCTTCATGCAATGGGACATTGGAATTGCACACCATAATCCATTTGTAGCCCAAGTCCTTTATCATGACATCCTGACTATTTTGTCCAATGCCCTGACTGATGAAGGCAAGCATACGTTTTACCACTTTCAGGAAGTTATGGACTTGGACCTCAAGATCCCCCTGCGCATTGATGCTGTGCTTCTTGCATATAGCGTGCGCAGCCTTAAGTTATGATAACTTGTTCTTTTTGATCTTCATCGATTCAGGGTGGACCACATGAAAGTTGCAATCTCCCACCCTATCAATGCTGTTAAGGGTCTTGCAATTAGCTGTATACTTTATCCTTACATTTGACCTCACAAAATGCAATACCTCACCCTTACGTGCGTTAAACGCATCGACCCCAAAAAATCATGTGTCCATTTCCTCCATAGATGTTGCCTGACCTGCTGAGTTCCACTTTGTTGATTGTTTATTGTTGGCTTTTGTGTTGCAAAAGTGTAAAACAACACTCTACTGTTGAGTGTGAGGAGAGGAGAAATAGATATTTCAGAATGCCTGCCTGTAATGAGTAGAGCCTAGTATATCAGTGTTTCCAGTGACTTAGTTCATTGTCGCAACAAGCCATTTAGGACAGAAATGAAGAGAAATTTCTTCAGTCAGAGGGTGGTGAATTTGTGGAATTCTTTACATTAGTGAGTTGTTGAGAATCAGTATGAGCTCATTGAAAATAGAGCAATGGATATTTAGATATGAAAGGAATTGAAGATTTGGGGATTCTGCAGGAAAATGAAACTGAAGTAAATGATCAGCACTGATGCTAGCAAAGAGCAGAGTAATCTTGAAGAGTTAGATGGTCTATTCGTACTCCTAGTTCTTATATTCATATTATAATTTTAATGCCATATAAATAATGGATAATAAAATTACATAAATCCTTTAATAACATTTACAGATCACATGGATATATGAAGTTCTGTTTAATTATCTCAACGGAGTTGAAAATGATAATTCTTTTGATTACTTTATAATATATCTGCTACTTTAAAATTCCATTATTGTAAAGTAGTATGTTAAATATAACTTTTTTTCAATAAATTAACACATTTTTTTTCTGTTCAGCTCAGTTCAAACATACAGGGCATAAACAGGCCCTTCGGCCTACCAAGTCCGTGCAAATCTACAATTCCCGCACACTAACACTATCCTACTCGGGACAATTTACAATCTTTGTGGTTTGTGGGGGAAGTGGTGTGTGGGAGAGGCGGAGGGGTGTGGGGGCAGGGAGCTTGGAGAAAAGACGGGGAAGAGCCATGGGGGAGAGTGCAGTATCACAGGGGAGGGGGGGAAAGAGCCAGCGAGGGGGACCAGAGGGGAAGGGATTGGCAGTGCGATTGTGATTCACAGCAGGCGCGGATCGCTGGCCACTTCGCTGGCCGTGGGTCATTCTCAGCCGGGATCAGAGTCTCCGCTTTCCGTTTGGTGACATCGGCGACATCTCTGAGTCCACACCGGGCTGGGCCGAGCTGGGCTGGGCTGGGCTTGGTTGGGCTGGGTTGGGCCATTTCCGGTCCCTCCGTCCAAAAATTGTGTTGGAGACCTCCGCCGGCCATCCAGTGCCTCCTGCAGCTGCAGTAAAGACACGATGGCACAGGAAGGGGCGGACAATTCCACGGAGTAACAGTAGAAGGGACCAATCCACGTGCCGCTGAATGGCAGGAGAAGCAATCGATCTGCACACGCTCTTTTAAAAAAAGATTTTTAAACCTCGATAACTCTTACCAGCTTCCACCGATCAGAACGAAACTTGGTGCAATTGCAGTACAGGAGAATGGTGAGGAAGCTGGTGAGAAACCATAGCGCTATCGCGTACCATTTATGCGCAAATAGAATGACTGCCAAACCAGAAGATACCAAGATCAGAGTTTTAGTTATGTAAAGATAGATAGATAGATACAGATAGATTACTTGCCCATGACATCCTAATATTAGTATAGCAACTAATCCAATAATATAATGTTTAACACAACACTAACGTTGGCAACAATGATCTTCTATACAGTGTGCGTTTGGTTGCATTTTAGGTGTCTGCACTATTATGGTTAGATATAGGTATTATTGTCATATGTACTGAAGTACAGTGAAAATCTTTTTTGCATGCTATCCAAACAGATCGGGAATACTGTACATAAATACAATCAAATCAAACAAGTAAAATAGATAGACCAAAGGAGAAGATATAGAGTGCAAAATATAGTTCTCAGCATTGTAGCACATCAGTTCTATGGAAAAAGCCCAATGTCTTCTTTGGGATAGAGGAGAACTAGACAGCATCCTTGCTTATGGAAGGACCGTTCAGAAGCCTGATAATGGAGGGGAAGAATGTGGATATTTTCAAGCTTCTGTATCTTCTGCCGGATGGGAGCAGAGAGTAGAAGGAATGAATGGTGTGAGACAAGTCTTTGATTATGTTATATTTGATTATGTTATCTGCTTTAATGGGGTATCATGAAGTATTATGGTTATTTATTTATTATATTGCAATCTAAAAGTAAGATCTTGACCACTTCCTCTTTTTTTTGTTTCATGATTTTTGAAAAAACGCTGCCACTTACGGCTGTGATTTTTGGCCATCTTACTCAGAGTCTTCCTCCGCTGCGCAGGACGAGGATTTTTCCCATCGTTGAAAGATAAAAGAGTTATTAATGTTTAAAACATGTTTACATTCTCTCTGCTGCCCCTGCTGGTGGAAGGGGGAGGGACTATAAAACCCAGAAGTGTTGTGCCTCACTCAGTATCTGCAAGATGGAAGAAGCGAGAGGATCAGGTCTCTCTGAGCTGTGAATAACACTGAACACATGTCTACTCAACTATGAGTGCTCATAATGTAATTTGAAAATGAAAATGTGGTTACTTTGAAATGCTGCACTGCAAATGTTTGTTGGTGGTAGTAACTGCTTTGAAAACTGCTTTGAAATGCTGAAATCTTGCACTGCAAATGGTTGTTGGTGGTGGTAACTGCTTTGAAATCTTGCACTGCAAATGGTTGATGGTGGTGGTAACTTGACAACTTCCTGTTTGCACTGTATATTGATTTTAGATAAAACGCTACCACTTAAGGCTGTGATTTTTGGCCATCTTACTCAGTCCCCCTCCGCTCATCAGGTGCAGAGGATTCTTCCCATCAATGAAAAATAAAAGTGTTATTAGTGTTTAGATATTTTTTGAGAATCTATCACCTGTCAATCATGCCATAAAAGCCCCTACCAGTGGGATGGGGGAGGGATTATAAAACACAGAAGTGTGGGTGTGGCTCGGTCTCTGCAAGATGAGGGAGGGAGAGGTCACGACTCTGTCTGAGCTGTGAATCAACTGAACACGCTGATGTCTACTAAACTGTGAGTGTGGTGTTTGTGTGGTGTTTTTTGTGATTTTATGGTGGTTTCACCCTGCTTGAAATGGTATGAAACTGCATTTGAATGTGGTGGTCTTGCACCCTGCATGAAATGGTTTGAAACTGCATTTGAATTTGGTGGCCTTGCACCCTGCTTGAATTGGCATGAAATTGCACGAGTTTTGTGGTCCTGCACCCTGCTTGAAGTGGTATGAAACTGCGCTTGAATTTGGTGGCCTTGCACCCTACTTGAAGTGGTTGGAAAATGCACTTGAATTTGGTGGCCTTCCACCCTGCTTGAAATGGAATTTCAAGGAATAGCTGTGAGCCAACTGCTCGCCCACCAACCATGAATGAGCTGCCAGCACATCAGGCTTGAGTGTCACCCCAAGAATCCATTTGACCCACAATGTCCATACTAACCCTCTGGAAATCAGTCCCTTCAGCCCACAATACCCATACTAGCACCTGAAATCCCCCCCTCCCCCCCACTGGCCACCAATATTGGAATTGGTGGAGAGGTGGAATATTGCGCTGGGGGTCCAGCCCTCCCGTATGAACATGGAACCCGACGGGTCCCACTTAGTCTAGTTATTATATATTTACCTGTGTGTTATTGTGTTTACAAACCTGTTAAGCTGCAGAAATTAAGAATTGTATTGTTCAGTTGCCAGAAGATATGCCAGAAGACGCACCCTTGCCTATTGATCAGTTTGCCACATTGCATTTTCTAATGAAGTTGTTTTCTTTCAGAGGTACAGAGGCGAGTACTCCTGGCTCTGCTTGAAAATACAGGTAATGTCAGAACTCATTAAATTGAAACAAATTAGTTAGTGGTGGAAAGAACTGCAGATGCTGTTTAAAACAAAGATAGACACAAACTGCTGGAGTAACTCAGAGGGACAGGCAGCATCTCTGGAGAGTAAAAATGGGTGAAGTTTCGAGTTGAGCCCCTGGTGGCATGTACTTTCATCGGCTTTTGCAGAGCTATAAACAGTTCAGACCCTCTTGTAAGAGTTTAGGAATATTCTATTAGTGTCAGGATCATCCAATGAACTTTCACTCCAGCTAGTGATTACAGTTCAGGAGTCCCTGGTCAAGGCTCAACTCTGATCTATTTCTACATATGGTTCTGCTGGTTTATATGATCATAAGTTCTAGGAGCAGAATCAGGCCATTCGTCCCATCAAGTATACTCCGCCATTCAATCATGACTGTTCTATCTTTCCCCTCAATCCCATTCTCCTGCCTTCACCCCATAACCCCTAGCACCCTTGGTGTAAAAGTTCCCAAACAGTTTTTTTTTTAAAATATTCAGTAAAAGTTCCCAAAGTTTTATTAAAAAATGTTTAATCTTATGGAATATTCTATTCTAATAATCATGAAATATCTAGGATGTATCATTAATAGTTCTATTGCCCAGTGCATTTACAGGCACAAACAGGAATTGTATGAATTATTTGTTTTATATAGAAGGAACAGTATTAATAATGGTCTTTTTGTCTAAATTTAATGTCGCTACTGCATTGACGTACTTGGTACTGTAATACAAAAATTGAGAGATAATTGTGAAATTAATTCATGCTTTGACCTAACTGGTTTCTGGTGATTTGTGTGGTAATTCCACATTTCTTAGCCAACAGGCTGATATTTCATGTAAAAGTACTTAATTAAAATGATCATTGTACCTAATTAAAAATATGATTCTAAATCAATTTTTCATATTTCATTGGATCACAAGTTCTAAGTTTAAAATGTATGTATGAAGTTAAGAGACAATCCATTTTTAATTACTTCAAGGGAGCAACCTTGTTCTGAGCAGGTATGGGCATAGTTCCACTTCAGGAGAATGCAGATCAGAACTCATGGTGTTTCAGGAAAAGACTCTCTTCGAGAGGACATAGAATTATGAGCCAGCAGTATAATTCGCTGCTATAATAAACTGCTGTGTGTGATACAGAAAGGCTATTAATTCCTCAATGCTGCATTCATTTGCTGTTTATAGAAATGCTAAAATACCTTTATTACATTTAACAAAATGTCTGTGAATGTTACAATGTATTAAATAATTACAAAGGTCTATGTTCAGATTTATTAAGTCACAGGATGCCACCAACATCACCCCCTTAAATAGTTAGTAGTTCAATCTTCACTTGATTTGCACACAATTTGTTTTGTCACTCTTGTCAAAATGAAAGGGAATGTAACTGGAGGGATGAAGGGTGGGTGATCCACGTCAATTCATTCAGTAAAAATATATATTGTTCAAAGGATGGGATTAGGTTACGTTTTAACATTATTCAGTGAATTCAGCAGCAAATTTCTGTATGAGGAAAGGTGCATATTTTACTGCATTTACTCCCAATTGGGGTTTATGAACATAGGGCTTATTGCAAAGCTAGTAATCTAGTGTTCACTGTGACATTTGGAAATGTAAATTCAGTTAATTAAATAAATCTGGAAATAAGTATTGCCAATGAAGGTGACCATGAAACTACAGATTGTTGTAACAACGTGTTATCGTGGAAGGAAGAAAATCTGTCATTGTAATGAAATGTGGCTTCAGACTCCCAGATACCTTAACAATCTTCTGCAATTGCCAGTTGTATGAAACCTCTATGACAAAGAGTAATAATAAAAAAAATGTCCATCTGTCATAGTTTGGAAAGATCCACCTGCCATTTCTCAGTGCTAACAAATTGAAAGAGGTGCCCTGCAGACTTGTGAATAAATATCAGAGACTTGCATCAATAAATTTGGCCTAAAGGCACATTCTTTATCATCCAGCATGCTTGGGTGCCACAAATACTGTCTAGGGTTCATAAAGGTTTTCAGCATTAACCCCAGATCTCATCAAGTTTATGCTTCAGGTCAAATGTAGGTCAGGAAAGCTGATAGTTATCAATTCCTGCCATCCATCTAATAGTGAGTCACAACTTTTCCATGTTGAATGCTACTTGGAAGAAGGCTATAAAGGCATCCCATATAATCATGGACCTCAATGAGGACTTAATAGCAATGCTGATGATCAAACTGGGCAAATCCTGAAAAGTGACAGGTGATAAGATACAAGATATAAATATTTTTTTGGCCAAGTTGATTACAATAATATAAAGTATTGTTAGGATTTAATTTGTATTATTATTTGAAGAAAAAATCTGTGAAACATTTAATCACTACTTCATTATTTTTCTTCCCTTTTTTTTCATCCTCAGATACCGAGATCCAACTCAGACAGGATATGGTGTTTTGTCAAAGTCTAGTTGCCACCATTTGTACTTTCTCAGAACAGCTACTGGCTGCATTGCATCAGATATATGACACAAACACAGAATATGAAATGGAAACACAGGAGCCAAGTAGAAAATGGTTGGAACAAATAGCCAATGCAGGAATCCTCTTTAACTTCCAGTCACTGCTCTCTCCTAATCTGGTAAGAAGTTACTAATGGTAGAATTCGCTATTAAGTTTTGGTGTGTCAAATGTTTAGTCAAGGATTATCTGGTTGATTGAATAATGTGACCCATTTTTCTAAATTACTAATGCATTATGAACTACAGACATAGAATAATATAAGGTAACTGAATATATAATTGTTGAGAACAATATTTAATGCATAATGAAAAAGATACACCACAAGCCATGAGGATATGTTTTGAATGGTTTAGCCCCAGCAATAGGACAGAAAATGATGTGATCAGAATAAACAAAAATGTAGACCCAGAACACTTAGTAGGCAAAAGGGACCAACCTTGAATGCCAAGTTGGTTGGCATGGACAAGGTGGTTGGTATTGGCCAAGGTGAGATGAAAGGTTTGCTTCCGTGCTGTGTAGCTCTACAACTGTATCACACGTCACTACAGACAGTAGATTTGTAGAACATGTTATATCAGATGCGGTGCTAATATAAAAAATATAATGAATATGGTGGTCAATCCTCTGATCTACTTACAAGTACTGAAGCTGAACTATATTCAATCTCAATTTTCTGTTTTTGTTCCATATTCTTTGGTACCTTTATCTACTATTTACTTTCATCTTGGAAACTGCAGTTGATTCACGATTCTCTAATACTGGTGTGTAATTCTTTGAGAAATTCATCCCTCCTTGGTAGCTTGAAATTTGTTGCAGTTATTGCTCTGCTTCCAGAATTTGATTACAATGTTTTATTCAGACAGTAAATTTTCAAATATTGAATTGTTTAAGGTACCTTCTGGAATTACCCTTGGCTTTCATAGATCTGTTAGCAGTTTTCATTTTGTGATAAAACAATGCATCCTTGAACCTATCAAAACAATTGAACATTTTTTTCACGAAATATGAATGCATTGAAACAGGATCAATATATGGGTTGCCTCTGATACCTAACAAAATGTATGTTTTGTTGAAAGTAAAACTATGAAAGGTCATAATCTGAGTAATTAGACAATAGACAACGGGTACAGGAATAGGCCATTCGGCCCTTCGAGCCAGCACTGCCATTCAATGTGATCATTGGCTGATCATCCCCAATCAGTACCCCGTTCCTGCCTTCTCCCCATATCCCCTGACTCCGCTAACTTTAAGAGCCCTATCTCTCTCTCCCCAGGCCATAATACCCCCACCACTGTGTTTCACAGATGAGGTGGTATGCTTTGGATCTTGGGCAGTTCCTTCTCTTCTGCATACTTTGCTCTTACCAGCACTCTGATATGTTAATTTTCATCTCATCTGTCCACAAGACCTTTTTTTCCAGAACTGTGGTTGCTCTTTTAAATATTTATTGGCAAACAGTAACCTGGCCATCCTATTTTTGCGGCTAACCGGTGGTTTGCATCTTGCAGTTTAGCCTATTTCTGTTCATGAAGTCTTCTGTGGACAGTGGTCATTACAAATCCACACCTGACTCCTGTAGAGAGTTTCTGATCTGTCGGACAGGTGTTTGGGTTTTTTTCTTTATTATAGGGAGAATTCTGCCATTAGCTGTGGAGGTCTTCCTTGGCCTGCCATTCCCTTTGCGATTAGTAAGCTCACCAGTGCTCTATTTCTTCTTAATGATGTTCCAAACTTGATTTTGGCAAGCCTAAGGTTTGGCTGATGTCTCTAACAGTTTTATTCTTGTCTCATAATGGCTTATTTGACTTTCATTGGCACAACAACTTTGATCCACATGTTGATAAACAGCAATAAAAGTTTCTGAAGGTGATGGAAAGACTGGAGGAAAGACTGGGTGCTGAGCACTCTCTTATACCTGCATTAAGGAGGCAATTAAACACACCTGAGCAATTACAAAAACGCCTGTGAAGCCATGTGTCGCAAACATTATGGTGCCCTGAAATGGGACGACTATATGGTATAAGCACTGCTGCAATTTCCACATGGTGAAACCAAAAAGTATAAAAATAGCCTTTATTAAAATCTGACAATGTGCGTTTTAACCATATGTGATTTTTTTCCTATTACAAATCTGAAATTGTGCAATACAGAGGCAAATAAATACATGGTGGGTCTTTGTCCCAAACATTATGGAGGGCACTGTATGAGAAGTTGTTGTTATTTATCAACCATATGGAAATTGTACTATTCAGAACAGTATCTGAAGGAAGTTCCAAACTCCGTCTTAGATGCCAGCAGCTCTCCTTAAGCATCTACAATTAACAATTATTGAGATCTCTGGGATATGAATAGCCAATAATCTCATGGAAATAACAAAACAGACATTTAATTTGCATGTAAGTGAAAAGTGAAGCTGCAATATTTATATCCATTTCATTTTCAAAGTTTAAGTAAGGTTCTTAAATTTTATAGATCTCTGGTTATCGTTCGATTCAAAGGCATGAAAATAAAATTAGAAATGGGACAGAAAATGCTGGAAAGAAACACTCACAAAGTCAGGCAGCATCTGTGGAACGAAACAGGACATTTGTTCTGACTGCAATTGATATTTTAGGTTTAGGCTTACTGTTGTCACGTGTACCAAGGTACAATAAAAGCTTAGTTTTGCATGCCATCCACTCAGATCAGATCATGCTATATATAAATACTATCAACTCAAACTCAAGTGCAATAAGTAGAGCAAAGGGGAAGATATATAGAATGCAGAATATAATTCTCAGCATTGTAGTGCACCAATTTTGTTGACAAAGTCCAATGTCTTGGGTAGAAGTGATTCGTTCAGTGCCCAAGCTTATGGAAGGACCGTTCAGAAGCCTGATAAAAGAGGGGAAGAAGCTGTTCCTGAGCAGTGGTGTGTCCATTCAAGCTTCTGTACCTTCTGCAGGATGGGAGTAGGGAGAAGAACACATGATAGAGGAGGGACAAGTCTTTGATTATGTTAGCAGCTGTCCCAAGGCAGAGTGAAGTGTCGCTGGAGGCAGTGGTGGTAAGATAGGCACAAAGTGCTGGAGTAACTCAGTGAAGTTGAACCGCTGAGTTACTCCAGTACTTTGTAACTATCTTTGGTATAAACTAGCATATACAGTTCCTTCCTGTACTCTAAGTCTGAATGAAACTATGGTTCTGATTTTACCTTTTATAGAAAATTAGCAATATTTATAGCTCAAATAATGTCAAGGCATTATTGGATTATTTTACATGTGGAACATGTGAATGAATACGTTTATTGTCATTGCACAATACTGTGCAACAAAATTCCATTGCATCTCCTCCGGTTAAAAAATACAAACACGACAACCATTGACACATATGTACACTTATTAGTAAAAATAATAAATAAGTATTTAAAAATAATTAAAAAAGAATGTTGCATTTCTTGGAATTATATTTTGCTTCCCCAGTGTTCTCTGTTGGATTTAAGCTCTTTTATCGCACATGGGTAGAAACTATTTTTTAGTCTACCGGTGCAAGCCTTCAGAGATCTGAATCGCCTCCCAGAGGGTAGCAGAGTGAAAAGGTGGTTGGCAGGGTGGGATGTGTCCTGCTTGATGTTTGTGGCCCGGCGCAAGCATCGGGCCCTATATATATCATCCAAGGAGGGCAGTTGAGCGTTTGTAATGCTCTGTGCAGTTTTTATAACTCTCTGCAGCGCCCTCCTCTCAGCCACAGTGCAGCTAGCAAACCACACCAGGATGCCATAGGAGAGGATACTTTCCACGGCGCATCGGTAGAAGGACAGCAGCAGCGGCTGTGAGACATTTGCTCTCCACAGAGACCTCAGGAAATACAGCCGCTGCTGTGACTTCTTCACGAGAGTGACGGTGTTCATTTCCCATTTGAGATCCTGGGAGATGTTTATTCCCAGGAACTTAAAGCCAGTGACTCTCTCCAGCATGTCTCCTTTGATGTATAAAGGAGCAGGTTCCTCTCTCCTCTTCCTCCTGAAGTCAACAAATATCCTTGAGGGGTTCAGTTATTTTCATGATTCCTTTGAAAAATATCGTATTGCAAGTAATGAGAAGAAAAACTAGTTCATTTGGGACAACTGAAACCACTCTGCATTGAATCTTTTCATAAACATGACAACGAGAGTGTGCTGCAGCATATGTTAGAAAAGGATACAAACATGCAGTAATATTTAATTGCCTTCAACATTTGTAACTGCTTTGAAAAATTATTTGTATCATAAATTTCAAGAATCATCTTTTCCCAAAATATTTTTTTTTTTAAATCACTCCAACACTTTGTGCACTTCACTAGAACTGGTTAGATCTAAACACAGCATGATTCTATCAGATGTACATAATGATATTCAGACCTGAAGAAGGGTCTGGACCTGAAGAAAAACTGAACTTGCTAAATGGAGCCTTTTGGTGTAACTATTTCAACTAATCCTACATACCCACACTAATTGTGGCTTGTTGATCAAAGTAGAAATTTCTGAGCCACATCGATGGAATTGCGATAATTTGTCAATGGAGCTTATAAAAGTCAGGTCTATAAATAACACTGATTGAAGGTTCTATTTTTGGATACGTAGTGTCGATGGGCAAAAATGGTCACAGTGGGCCGAGTTAAAATCAGGCAGAACTTATAAAGAGATAGATTTGTACCAGCATGGATCTTCTTTTGTATGATGGGTTTTATCCTTCCATGCCATAATCAAATATATGTTCAAAAAATAGAATTGTGATGCATATATATTCGCATGCAGAAACCAAGTGAGATTGTGGAGCTACACTGTTGACATCTGTTTGTATTTGACACATGTACCTTGCAACCTTTAACATTGATGGTGAAAGAGAATCCATCAATAGTGTTTTTTTCCCTCGTATAAGCATTTCCTTTTGTAACATACGGAGCTAACCCTTAAAATTCTGTTTTGCTCTTTGATGGAAGAATGAGAAAAGGTTTTTAGATCAAAGGATTGCAGAGCATGTGTTAATTAATCCCATTTTTCAAGAACGTTGAATTTTAATTGTTTTAATTCAAAGACAAACTCATTGCAGGATCCATCAATGTTTGAATTAGACTTATGTCTGTGAAACATAAAATCATGAACCAGTATTGGATTGTCGACTCAAATATAAAGAACGTTTGCTGCATTTTGATAAATTAGCTTTGAAATTCAATTGCTAGCATTAGTTGTGAGCTTGAAATGATTTCTACTATCAATTATGCAAGATCAGAAGTGCATCTGATATTTGGTCTCCGGGTTTATTTCTGTGACACTATGAAGCTATGGATAGATATGCTGCGGCCAATCGACTACCTCACTAGGATGAATAGATCTTTGGGCACTTTCAGATAGTAACTCGAGGAGAATGTTTAAAAAGGAAGTGAAGACTATTGGAAAGATAATATCAGCATTAGTTTGCAGTTGAATTGACAGAAATGTTCCTGCACCTCACAGCTGCACATTTAAATTATTATTTTTTGGAAGCCCCCTATTTTGACAGCAGCAAGCAGTAGTCAGTGCATAATTACATCTCCTCTTCACTGACTGTGAGCACTGTAGGCGTTTCTCCAGGTTGCGTGCTTAGCCCCCGGCTATACAATCATTACACCCGTGACTGAGTGGCTAAGCACAACTCCAATGCGATCGAGAAATTTGGCATCACTTTTGTTGGCCAAATCACAGGTTATGCTGAGTTAGTATACAGGTGAGTTAGAACACCTGGTTGAGTGATGCCGTAACAGCAACCTCTCATTCAACATGAACAAAACATAGGAAGTAATCTTGGTAGCCTTATTCAGCAGGTTAAGATGCTTGGGATCTGTGGTGAATTGTTAGTTTGGATTCAGAACTGCCTTATGCATGGAGGACAGAGGGTAGTGGAGGAAGGATGGTCTGGAGGTCTGTGACCAGTGATGTTCTGCAAGAACCTCTGTTGTTTGTGATACATAGAAATGACTTGGACAAAAATGTAGATTGGTTGGTTAGTAATTTTACTGATGACATGAAAATTGGTGGAGTTGCAGACAGTGAAGAAGGCTGGCAAAAGATGCAGCAGGATATAGATATTGGTGAATTGAGTTTAATCCAGGCAGGGGTGAGGTGGTAAGAAGGAACTGCAGATGCTTGTTTACACCGAAGATAGAAAAACAAAATGCTGGAATGAGGTGTTGCACTTTGGAAGGTCAAATATTAGGGGAACATATATAGTTAATAGCAGGACATGAGAGGGATCTTGTCATGCAAGCCCAGAACTCCCTGAATGAAGCAATGCACAGAGATAGAGTGGTAAAGAAGCATCCGGTATGCTTACCTTCATTGATTATAAAGGTTAGAAGGTCATGTTGCAGTTTTATAAAACTTTGATTTACACATTTGGAGTATTGTGTGCAGTTCTAGTTGTTCCATTACAAGAAAAATTTGAAAAGGGTACAGAAGAGATTTTTGAAAAGAGAGTCTGAAAAGACTGGACTCTTTCCCACCCATCCCTCTCCAATCACCACTTCACACCCAATTACCCATCTCCTCCGTGCTGCACAACATCACTTCTCCATCATCAACAATAAAATAAAGGAGGTGGAGAGGCTGTTCAGAAGACGGAAAAGCCAGAAATCTCCAGTACTGGACAATGTTTCCCCCTCTACTCTCAAGCACTGAGCCGAACAACTGGCACCGGTCTACACAGACATTTTCAACCAGTCCCTGCAAACCTGTACTGTCCTGCCTGCTTCAAAGTCTCCACTATTGTCCCTTTATCCAAATAAGGCAAGAATTACTGGTCTTAATGACTACAGGCCTGTCGCATTGACCTCTGTAGTCATGAAGACCCTTGAAAGGCTTGTGCTGGTGATGCTGAAAAATATCACAAACCCCCTGCTGTTTGCATATCTGACCAATAGATCTGTGGATGATGCAGTCAACCTGGACCTGCACTCCTATGCGAGGATTTTGTTTGTTGATTTTAGCTCTGCATTCAACATCATTGTACCAGAGCTACTACACTCCAAACTTTCCGAGTGGACTGTGCCTGAACCCCTCTGTCGGTGGATCACCAGCTTCCTGCCAGACAAACCCTCAGCATAGGAGCACCGCAAGGCTGTGTACTCTCCCCTCTCCTCTATTCTCTCTACACCAATGACTGCACCTCCACTGACTCCTCTGTCAAGCTTCTCAAGTTTACGGATGACACAACCGTGATTGGACTGATCCAGGATGGGGAAGAATCGGCCTACAGACAGGAAGTGGAATTGATAGTAGACTTTAGGAGAGCTCCCCCTCCCCTCACCCCACTCACCATCAACAACACCACAGTCACATCTGTGGAGTCTTTTAAGTTCCTGGGAACCATCATCTCCAAAGACCTTAAATAGGGGGCTACCATCGACTCCACAGTCAAAAAAGCACCGCAGAGGATGTACTTCCTGCGGCAGCTGAGGAAGCATAATCTGCCACAGGCAATGATGGTACAATTCTATATGGCCATCGTAGATTCTGGCCTCACCTTCTCCATCATGGTCTGATTTGGCTCGGCCCCCAAGCACGACATCCGGAGGCTGCAGCAAATCGTCCGACCGGCTGAGAAGGTTATTGGCTGCAACCTGCCCTCCATTGTCGAACTGTACACTGCAAGGGCCAGGAAGCGAGCGGGTAAGATCATCTCTGATCCCTCTCACCTTGGCCACAACTCTTGAATCACTTCCCTCTGGAAGGCGACTCCGGACTGTCAAAGCTGCCACAGCCAGACATAAAAACAGCTTTTTTCCATGAGTAGTAGCGCTACTCAATAACCAAAAATCGGTAGCTTCCTTTTGCTCTGGTATTTTATTTAATTCACATGTTTAATCAATAATGTTGTATTATTAATGTTTAATGTTTTGTGTGTCATTCCTAACTGTCACTGTACGTCATGTTGTCACTTGCGGACGGAGCACCAAGGCAAATTCCTTGTATGTGACTACTTGGCCAATAAACGTATTCATTCATTCATTCATTCAAAAGATTTTTCAGGATACTGCCTGAAGTAAAGTGTATTATCTTTCAGGAGAGACTGGACAATTGTTTTCTCAACAGTGTCAGAGGTTGAGGGGTGATCTTATGGAAGTTTATAAAATAATAAGAGGCATAAACATGGTAGACAGTAATAACCTATTCCCAGGCGATCAAAGGATCTGCGATTGGGTCGGTGGAAGCTCCTGCAGTTGGAGCTCGCGAAGTCGATCCCTAACCAAGGGACTGCGAGCTCCACGATGTTAACTCCGCAGGCTGCCGTGGTTGGAGCTCCTGAAGTTGATCCCTGACAAAGCGATCGCAAGCTCCACAATGTTGTCCACAGGCTCCCGGGGTTGGAGTTCACAAAGTCGATCCCTAGCAAAGGGACTGCCAGCTCCACGATGTTAGGCCGCAGTGCGGACGGAGATACGATATGGAAAAAGTTGCATCTCTGTCGAGGAAAGAGATTTAAAAACGTTTTCCCCCACCACCCACATAATACAAAACTAAATATACACCAAAACATACATTTAACAAGAGACTTAAAACAACAAAAGAAGAAAATGGCGAAACAGACTGTTGTCAAAGCTGCCATCGTATGGCGCCAACCAGTGGAGTTGTGTGTTCAAGAAGGCATGAATATAAGCATGGTTACACAAAACAGCTGGAGAAACTCAGCGGGTGCAGCAGCATCTATGGAGCGAAGGAAATAGGCAACATTTCGGGCCGAAACCCTGGATCCTGGACCTTCGATGCTTTGTGTGTAATGACCGTGTACAAATTGAAAAGAAGTGTGAGTAGCACTCACTACGTGCATGAAGCTCTACCTTGGCGGGATCTCTTAATTGTGTTGTGAGAATTGGTGCTTCAAGTATCAATGCTGAATTGGATTAAGTGAAGAAGCAGTGAAATAGCAATAAGAAAGGTCCACCATACCACTGACAAACAGACATTGCAACTTGGGAGAAGCGAGGGAAGATTTGAGATCCTCTCTCATCTTCTAAAGAAAGAAAAAAGTTTGATTTAAAACATCAGGACATGGTGCCAAGAATGAAAGTTCCACAGCCCACTGGTGAATGGCCCAGTGGCCACTTCGGTAACAAATTCTACTTGAAGATGATCTCCTGTTAAGTCCTGCTCCTATGTTCAAGATTCATATCTTCTTGTAACATAGTTCAGCAACATGGCAGAGATGTCAAAACGTATAGTGAGGAATAAGAAAATGGATGAGGAATTGTGTTTTCATGGAAGAAGATACATGACACCATTCCACCGTGTGGCGCCAGCAATGGCTGCCTCGCCAACAGTGTCTGTCCATTCCTTCTTTGGTGTTTTTTAGTATGTGTTAAGTTCATGTTCAAAAGTTCATTTATTGTCACAGACACCAATTTGTGTAGTGAAATTCACTGGTCAGGTTAGTCATACAGTTTAAAAATGGAACAACTCAAAAAACACATTTCAACATAAACATCCATCACGGTTACTTTCTACATATTCCTCACTGTGATGGAAGGCGTAAATAAAGTTCAAGTCCTTCCCTTGTTGTTCTTCCTTGTTCGGGTGGGGGGGGTTTGAGTCCTGAAGCCGGCGGCGTTCGGGCCCTCCGCTTCGAGGCGTTCAGCTCCCGCATCGGGGGGATGTCAGCTCCCCCGTGCCGGGCGATCAAACCTTGTGTCGGGGTTGGATGAACCTTCTGCGGCATTGGAGCTCCCGACTTGCCTGTCCCGAGACTGCAAACCCTTGATGGTAAGTCTGCAGGCCGCGGTGGGAGCGATCCCAGGCAAGGGATCTGCTCCGATGTTAAGTCCCCACTCCACGGTGGGGCTGACGACAGTCCGAGGCGGCTTCTAGCTCCAGCAATGGTGGGCCGCAGAGCCCGGAGAATGGTGATTTGCAAAACTTGTTGCTAAACCGTGGGAACCTGTGGGAAGGTACGAACCTGAAAAAAAAAGTTTCAACAACCCCCCCCCCCCCCCCCCCCCCCCCCCCCCCCCCTCCGATCCCCCCTCCGAAAAAAAACAAACAGAATAAAATGTATGTTTTTAGTGTTATTTAGCTTGTTTTATATGCTTGTTTTCTGTATCAAAACTCCATTTGCACTGTGGCCTAACATCGGGGAGCTGGCAGCCTTTGCTGGAGACCGACTTCGGTTGCTACAACCGTGGGAACCTGTGGAATTACGATCGTGGAGCTTGTAATCCCTGTCGGGGATCGACTCTGGAACTCCAACCGCGGGAGCCTGCGGACTTTAACATCGTGGTTAGAGACCGACTTCAGGAGCTCCAAGTCTCAGAAGCTTCAATCGCCCCGACGCGGGAGCTTTGATTGCTTCGACTGTGGAAGGATCGACTGCCCCGACCACGGGAGAATAATTGAGGAAGAAGATTGGACTTTATTGCCTTCCATCACAGTGAGGAATGTGGGGAATCCGCTGTGGTGGATGTTTCTGTTAACTTTTATGTAGTTGTGTGGCTTGTTGCTGTTTTTTAGTATGGCTGTGTGGTAAATCGAATTTCACTGTACCTTAATTGGTACACGTGACAATAAACTGACCTTTGAACCTTTGAGATATATTTAAAAAATCGAGAGCCAGTGCAAATGAGGAAATCAAAGAAATGTATCAGTAAAAAAAAACTCTAGGGTTACTTTTAATTAACAGAAAGCCCCCCAGAGTGTATTCTGCAGCAGTGTGGAATTTATAATTGTGTTTGTATATATGTGTGTGTCAGTGAAAGATCAAGATGCATTTTAATCTCCTGGGTCTTATGTTCTCCATCATCAGTATCCTCCTTATATGAATCATCCTTGATAATTTCTGCATCTTTCAATGGGATTCTACCACCAACCACATCTTCTCCACTTTCAGCATTCTTATGGGAGTGATCATTTTGAGACTCACTAATTGGCTCTTCCGTCTCCACCAACCACTCCTCTTTTCCCCTCACACATCACCATTCAATAATTGGAGATGCAAACCTGCTCTTTCAAATTATCCTATTCAAGGAACCCAGTCGTCCTCACTAATGAAGAAGGAAGCCAAGGCGATGTGTTAGATTTAGTCATCCCAATAGATTGGAAAACTAAATATAGGTTGGGTGGCCATTTTGCAAAACACCTCTGTTCTGCCTGAAGGGACGAACTTCCATTTGCCTGCCATTTTAATTCTCTATCCCACCCCCACTCTGACCTCTCTGTGACCTCATGCACATTTCCAACAAGCCTAATCCTAAATTTGAGGAACAACACCTCGTCTTCCCTCTAGGAACATTGCACTCAATTGAACTTTGGAATTTAATTATTTCCGATAACTTGCTTTTCCTGTTTGTCGAGAATTGTGGACACAGCCCAGACCTCCGCACAACCAACTTCCCTTCATTGACTCTATTTATACCTCATGCTGCCTCGGCAAGGCCACCAGTATAATCAAGGATGAGTCGGACCCTGGCCACTCCTTCTCCCTTCTCCCATCGGGTAAAAGGTATAGAAGTGTGAAAACGCACACCTCCAGTTTCAGGGACAGTGCCTTCCAAGCTGTTACTGGGCAACTGAACCACCCTAACACAACTCGAGAGAAGTCCTAAACTACTACCTACCTCAGTGGAGATCCTCGGCCTATCCTTGGATTGGACTTTACTGGCTTTATCTTGCACTAAACGTTATTCCTTTGCCATGTGTTCGTACACCGTAAATGGCTCGATTGTAATTGTCTTTCTGCTAACTGGTTAGCAAGCAACAAAAGCTTTTCACTGTACCTCGGTACACGTGACAATAAACTAAACTAAACTGTATCAGACCTAGTAAGTTCTGATGTAAGGTTATCCCTCTCTATATTAATTCAGTTTTACTCTTTGCTCAGACGGTGCCTGATCTGTTATGCAGTTCCAGCTTTCTTCTTTTGGTTTTGGGTCTCAGCAGCAGCTCTGATTTGCATTTTACAGCTTCAGTATGTCCCTTCATTTGCTTTATTGTTACTTGTGAATCTATCAAACTGACAGTTCCATTCTTGTGAAGACAGCAGCAAACTATGGGAAAAGTGTATTCACTCGAGTGTATGGAAGATAAGGGAGGGTTCTTGTCGAAACCTATGAAATTCTGAGGGAGGGAAACAGATAAGAAATGGGAAGGATGTTCCCGATGGTAGTCAATCCAGGCCAAGGGTCACAACCTTGGGATATGAGGAACACCATTGAGAGCAAAGATCTGGAGAACTTTCTTCACCTGGCGGGTGATAAACATGTCAAATTCTCTATCACAGAGGGTAGCAGAACACATCATTAAATATATTCAGGGAAGAAGTAGATTTTATTCATAATGCTAAAGGGATCTGGGATTACGGGGAGAAAGCAGAAACATGATACTGAAATGAGTCTGAAGAAGGGTCTTGACCCGAAACATCGCCCATTCTTTCTTTCCAGAGATGCTGCCTGTCCCGCTGAGTTACTCCAGCTCTATACTTACATGAATGATCATCCCTGATTGAGCGGATAGGCAGGGCTGAATGGTCAACTCCTGCTCTTAGATTTATGTTTCTAAACTACGGGATCATGTTGCCAGTTCTATTTTCACCTTGTCAAAAAGATTCACTTTATTCTTTTAATTCCTTCCTCCATTCTCTCTGTTCCAGTTCTGACAGTCATGAGGTGATATGTTAACTCCATTTCTCTTTCCATAGTTGCTGCCTGTGCTGCTGCGTGAATCCAGTATATTTATGACAACCATCTTTGTTTCTAGACTTAATTAAGTTATTCTGAAGAAGTATATATTTTATGATATCAAGCAAGTTTTTAAAATTTGATCTCATCATGTTAGGTGTTAGTGGTCTTGGGTATAAAATATTTCTTCATTTGGTAACACGTGAACAGCATCAATCATTTCATGAAAAATTACTTTGGTCAGGTAAATCTGCATCTCCTCTGACCAAACATTGGTTATCATTGAATGCTTATCACAGCATAGCATCCTTAACAAAAAACAAAGTGCTGGAGGAACTCGGTGGGTCAGGCAGCATCTGTGAAGGGGAATGAACAGACAATGAATCCGGCTGGCTTCCTCGGACTGACAAATTGTGGGGGAGGAAGCTGCAAACATATGGGAGGTACACAAAATTGCTGGAGAAACTCAGCGGGTGCAGCAGCATCTATGGAGCAAAGGAAATAGGCAACGTTTCGGGCCAAAACCCTTCTTCAGACTGATGGGGGGTGGGGGGGGGGAGAAGGAAGGAAAAGGGGAGGAGGAGGAGCCCGAGGGCGGGCGGATA
The DNA here is from genome assembly GCF_028641065.1 of Leucoraja erinaceus. Taxonomy (NCBI): domain Eukaryota; kingdom Metazoa; phylum Chordata; class Chondrichthyes; order Rajiformes; family Rajidae; genus Leucoraja; species Leucoraja erinaceus. The sequence continues at coordinate 61,684,411 of NC_073380.1, forward strand.
GGAGGGTGGGAGGAGACAGCTCAAGGGTTAAGGAAGGGGAGGAGACAGTAAGGGCTAGCAAAATTGGGAGAATTCAATGTTAATGCCATCCGGACGCAAGGTCCCCAGGCGGAATATGAGGTGCTGTTCCTCCAATTTCCGCTGTTGCTCACTCTGGCAATGGAGGAGACCCAGGACAGAGAGGTCGGATTGGGAATGGGAGGGGGAGTTGAAGTGCTGAGCCACCGGGAGGTCAGGTTGGTTATTGCGGACTGAGCGGAGGTGTTCGGCGAAACGATCGCCCAACCTACGCTTAGTCTCCCCGATGTAAATCAGCTGACACCTAGAGCAGAGGATGCAGTAGATGAGGTTGGAGGAGATGCAGGTGAACCTTTGTCGCACCTGGAACGATTGCTTGGGTCCTTGAATGGAGTCGAGGGGGGAGGTGAAGGGACAGGTGTTGCATTTCTTGCGGTTGCAACGGAAAGTACCCGGGGAGGGGGTGGTGCGGGAGGGAAGGGAAGAATTGACAAGGGAGTTGCGGAGGGAGCGGTCTTTGCGGAAGGCAGACATGGGGGGAGATGGGAAGATGTGGCGAGTGGTGGGGTCACATTGGTGGTGGCGGAAATGGCATATGGGAGGGACGGGGCAAAATCTGGCAAATGATAGGAGGATGCAGATGAGGAGGGATTATTGGCAGATGGGTGGATGTGAAAAGGAGACAAAAGGATGTCAGTTAAGGAAAAAAGTGGAGGAATGGAATGCAAAGCTGGACGCGGGGGGGGTGTGGAGGAGGTTGAAGGTGGAAGGGGACAGAGGGGTGGGGAAAGAAGGGAATGAAATGGAGAGGGGTGGGATGGGCGATGAGTGAAAGGAGGGGAAAAGAAAAAGGTGACAAGAGTGATAGGAGAAATATATGCACACTGAATGGGTGGGCAATGGAGGAGGATGACAAAGGTGAGCATGTGAATGGGAATTTATTAATTTATCGCCCCCCCCCTCAAAAATGCCCACTGAAACAATTTTTTTTAATTTCAGTATCTCATTGTAAGATGATACACAGCAGGCAGAGAAGAATTTGACCTGTCGGTCTGAGCAGTATCTAAACTAATGTCCCTGAGGTTGGAAAAGCTTAGGTTTGATGAGAGTAATGGGAGTCGACAATTTATCTTCCAAACCCAGCTTAAATGTTTAATTAGATCTTTGTTGCAGAGTCCGTTGATCTTTTGAACTAGTCAAACATGGTCTTTTGAGGGGGTCAATTCGATAACACCAGAAAGATGATTAACAAGTGCCCATTATATCTGAGGAGGCAGGAAAGCAATTGTATTGAAAGGTCTCAACCTGAAACATCACCCATTCCTTCTCTCCAGAGATGCTGCCTGTCCCGCTGAGTTAATTCTGCATTTTGTGTATCTTTGGTGTAAACCAGTTTCTGCAGTTCTTTCTTACACATGGATTATTTATACAATTTCAGCATCTATTAAATACAAAGCATGCTGTTTACATCAACGTGTCAGCAAGGGTACCAGTTCTGTCTAGCTTACACTTTTAAACCATTTATAGAGTAGCAGGAGAGCAGTCCTGAACTACTATCATTGGAGACCATCGGACTATCTTTGATCGAATTTACTGCCTTTATCGTGCACTAAACATTATTCACATTATTTCCTTTCTCATGTATCTGCACACTGGGGATGGATTGATTGTAATTATGTATTGTATTTCTGCTGACTGGTTAGCACGCCACAAAAGCTTTTCACTTTTCACACGTGACAATAATAAACTCCACTCAACTCACGGAAGATGTAAGGCTCTGTCCCTCTTTGTAATTTTCCTTTTATTAGGGATTTATTACTGGGAGCTGTGGCATTATGACTAAGTTATTGGGCCCACTGACAGTTCCAGACCATTGATCTCACGACATGAGTTTGAATACCACCAAGGCAGCCGGGGAATTTAAATTCATGTAATTTAAATAAAACTTAAATTTGATGGAAAGATGACCTCAGTAACAGTAACCTCCGGATTGTTGGAAAATTGGTATTGCTCACTTTCGTTCTTCCAGGAAATAGGTTTACCATCCTTACCCACTCATGCCTATATCCAATTGCAGAACCACAAAAGCTGACCATTAAATGATTTCTTAATTCAGGGGCATTTTTGAATGAATAATAAATGCTGGGAATGGCAGTGGCACGCACATCCATGAATGAATAAATTAAAAAGAAACAGTTACCAGTTACCTTCCATTATTGCATGGGATCAGAAGTACTGCTTAACAGAAATAATGAAAACTACACAAGAACACAAGAAAATATTTGCCTCGGCATCTTGGTCCCTTAAGCCTGTCCTGCAATCAGCGTGATTATGGCTGATCTACCCTCAAGCCTCAAATCCTCCTCTGTGACAGATACCCGTAGCCTTCTATTCCCCAATCTTTCAAAAAAATTGCACAAAATGGTGGAGTAACTCAACGCGTCAGGCAGCACCTCTAGAAAACATGGATAGGTGATGTTTCAGGTTGGGACCCTTCTTCAGACTGATCAAAAATCAATTTCAAAATATTATCTACCTTCACTTCATACATAGTGATCTAGCCTCCACAACTCTCAGTTCCAAGTGATCAGCTTTTTAACTTGAAATGATAACCCCCTCATTTGAGACACTCACCAAATGAAAACATCCCAAAGCCTTGCCTCCTTGGGATATTTCAATAAGATCATTTCACATTCTGCTGAACTTCAAAAGAATATAGATCCAGCCTGTTTAGCTGCTATGATAGAACAATCCACTCATCCCAGGAATTAGACTAGTGAATCTCTTATTGACTGCATCTTTTATTTTTTGTCTCGTTTGTATGTAGTTTTTATTTTTTTTTAAACTGGGTATGTGTGTGGGGGGTGGGGAAACGTTTTAAAATCTTTCCCCTGCACGGAGAGCCCAACCTTTTCTCTGTCGGGTCTCCGTTGTCGTTGGGGCTGAACACAGTGGAGCGGCCTCCAACCGGAATGACCTGGGGCTCCAGTCGCGGAGCTGCGGACTTACCCACCATCGTGGAGCTGGCCGAGGTCGGAGCGGGAGGAGCGGTGGTGGCGCGCTGCTGCGGCCCGACCCAGGAGATTCTGGGGCTCCAGCCGCTGGCCTGGTGGACGGTGACACCGGGAGCCCGCGGGTCCCTGCTGGGAGACCGCTTTTCGGGGCTTCCGCAACGGCGACTTCTCCCGCCCGAGTTGTGGGGTTGAGAATGACCTGGAGCGGGGCCTTACATCGCCCGGCGCGGCTTTAAATGGCCGCGGGACTTGTTAGCGCACGCTGAGGGCTCCAACACCAAGACCCGGAGCGCGGCCTTGCATCACCCGGCGCGGCTTTATAATTGCCGTGGGACATATTTACCATCGCCCGCCGGGGGCTTTGACTCTGACATCAGGAGGAGAACGAGGAGTGCAGGGGAGAGATAAGACTTTGCCTTCCATCACAGTGAGGAGGAGATTCACTGTGATGGATGTTTGTGTAAATTGTGTGGTGTCTTGGTTCTTCTTCTTGTTTGTATGACTGCAGAAACCAAATTTCATTTGAACCTTTGGGTTCAAATGACAACAAATAAATTGTATTGGATTGTACCTTAATATCACTACCTTAACTAACATCCCAGTTTATTTAATCATAATATCAGCATTATTTTAGGCTATGATGTCACATTAAAATTAATACATGCAAATACATTTTGAAGATAGATAAATTAGTCACTCCAAAACCACGGGAGAGAGACATGTGGGTCATGTTAAGGAAAGGCAAGGGGCAGAGGCAGGAACGAGTGAGTACTCCAATGTCGGTACACCTCGCAAATAAGTACTCCTGTTTGAGTACGGATGGGGGTGACAGCCTACCCGGGGGTAGTGACAGCGGACGGGCCTCCAGCACAGAGACCGGCCCTGTTGCTCCAAAAGCTAGGGAAAAAAAGAGGGCAATAGTAATTGGGGACTCTATTGTTAGGGGGTCGGATAGGCGATTCTGTGGACGCAGTCGGGAGACCAGGATGGTGGTCTGCCTCCCTGGTGCCAAGGTCTCGGACGTGTCTCAACGCATCCAAGATATCCTTAAAGCAGAGGGAGAGGAGCCTGAGGTCGTGGTACATATAGGTACCAATGACATAGGAAAAAAAAGGGAAGAGGTCCTGAAGGGAGGATTTAGGGAGTTGGGAGGAGAGTTAAGAAAAAGGACCAAAAAGGTAACAATCTCAGGATTACTGCCTGTGCCACGCGACAGTGAGAGTAGGAATGGAGCGAGGTGGAGGATAAATGCGTGGCTGAAAGACTGGTGCAGAGGGCAGGGATTCAAGTTCCTGGATCATTGGGACTTCTTTTGGGGAAGGTGGGACCTGTACAGAAAGGATGGGTTGCACTTGAACCCGAGGGGGACCAATATCCTAGCGGGGAAATTTGCAAAGGCAGCTGGGGAGACTTTAAACTAGAATGGTTGGGGCGAGGGACTCAAATAGCGAAAGGTAGTAGACCGAATGGGAGGCAGGAAGCAGAAATGGGAAGCACTCGGACGCAAGAGGAGAAAGGAAAAAAAGGAAATAAACAGAGAATAAGGGACGGGGGTTTTCTTAAATGTGCATATTTTAATGCTAGGAGCATTGTAAGAAAGGTGGATGAGCTTAGAGTCTGGATAGACACCTGGAAGTATGATGTTGTGGCGATCAGTGAAACGTGGTTGCAGGAGGGCTGTGATTGGAAACTAAATATTCCAGGATTTCGTTGCTTCAGGTGTGATAGAATTGGAGGGGCAAGAGGTGGAGGTGTTGCATTGCTAGTCAGGGAAGATATTACAGCAGTGCTTTGGCAGGATAGATTGGAGGGCTCATCTAGGGAGGCTATTTGGGTGGAATTGAGAAGTGGGAAAGGTGTAGCAACACTTATAGGGGTGTATTATAGACCGCCAAACGGGGAACGAGAACTGGAAGAGCAAATATGTAAGGAGATAGCAGAGATTAGTAGTAAGCACAAGGTAGTGATTGTGGGAGATTTCAACTTTCCACACATAGACTGGGAAACACATTCTGTAAATGGGCTGGATGGGTTGGAGTTGGTAAAATGTGTGCAGGATAGTTTTTTGCAGCAATACATAGAGGTACCTACTAGAGGAGGGGCAGTGCTGGACCTCCTGTTAGGAAATGAGACTGGACAGGTGGCGGAGGTATGCGTTGGGGAGCACTTCGGGTCCAGTGATCACAATACCATTAGTTTCAATATAACTATGGAGAGGGTCAGAACTGGACCTAGGGTTGAGATTTTTGATTGGAGAAAGGCTAACTTTGATGCGATGCGAGATGATTTAAAAGGAGTGAACTGGGACATTTAGTTTTATGGGAAAGATGTAGAAGAGAAATGGAGGACATTTAAAGGGGAAATTTTAAGAGTACAGAATCTTTATGTTCCTGTTCGGTTGAAAGGAAACAGTAAAAATTGGAAAGAGCCCTGGTTTTCAAGGGAAATTGGACATCTTGTTCGGAAAAAGAGGGAGATCTACAATAATTATAGGCAGCATGAAGTAAATGAGGTGCTTGAGGAGTATAAGGAATGTAAAAAGAATCTTAAGAAAGAAATTAGAAAAGCTAAAAGAAGATATGAGGTTGCTTTGGCAAGTAAGGTGAAAGTCAATCCAAAGGGTTTCTACAGCTATATTAATAGCAAAAGGATAAGGAGGGATAAAATTGGTCCATTGGAGAGACAGAGTGGACAGCTATCTGCAGAGCCAAAAGAGATGGGGGAGATATTGAACAATTTTTTTTCTTCGGTATTCACCAAGGAGAAGGATATTGAATTATGTGAGGTAAGGGAAACTAGTAGAGTAGCTATGGATACTATGAGGTTCAAAGTAAAAGAAGTACTGACACTTTTGAAAAATATAAAAGTGGATAAGTCTCCAGGTCCTGACAGGATATTCCCTAGGACATTGAGGGAAGTTAGTGTAGAAATAGCCGGGGCTATGACAGAAATATTTCAAATGTCATTAGAAATGGGAATAGTCCCCGAGGATTGGCGTACTGCGCATGTTGTTCCATTGTTTAAAAAGGGTTCTAAGAGTAAACCTAGCAATTATAGACCTGTTAGTTTGACTTCAGTGGTGGGCAAATTAATGGAAAAGATACTTGGAGACAATATATATAAGCATCTAGATAAACAGGGTCTGATTAGGAACAGTCAACATGGATTTGTGCCTGGAAGGTCATGTTTGACTAATCTTCTTGAATTTTTTGAAGAGGTTACTAGGGAAATTGACGAGGGTAAAGCAGTGGATGTTGTCTATATGGACTTTAGTAAGGCCTTTGACAAGGTTCCTCATGGAAGGTTGGTTAAGAAGGTTCAACTGTTGGGTATAAATGCAGGAATAGCAAGATGGATTCAACAGTGGCTGAATGGGAGAAGCCAGAGGGTAATGGTGGATGGCTGTTTATCGGGTTGGAGGCAGGTGACTAGTGGGGTGCCTCAGGGATCTGTGTTGGGTCCTTTGTTGTTTGTCATGTACATCAATGATCTGGATGAAGGTGTGGTAAATTGGATTAGTAAGTATGCAGATGATACCAAGATAGGGGGTGTTGTGGATAATGAAGAGGATTTCCAAAGTCTACAGAGTGATTTAGGCCATTTGGAAAAATGGGCTGAAAGATGGCAGATGGAGTTTAATGCTGATAAATGTGAGGTGCTACACCTTGGCAGGACAAATCAAAATAGGACGTACATGGTAAATGGTAGGGAATTGAAGAATACAGTTGAACAGAGGGATCTGGGTATAACCGTGCATAGTTCCTTGAAGGTGGAATCTCATATAGATAGGGTGGTAAAGAAAGCTTTTGGTATGCTAGCCTTTATAAATCAGAGCATTGAGTATAGAAGCTGGGATGTAATGTTAAAATTGTACAAGGCATTGGTGAGGCCAAATCTGGAGTATGGTGTACAATTTTGGTCGCCAAATTATAGGAAGGATGTCAACAAAATAGAGAGAGTACAGAGGAGATTTACTAGAATGTTGCCTGGGTTTCAGCAACTAAGTTACAGAGAAAGGTTGAACAAGTTAGGGCTTTATTCTTTGGAGCGCAGAAGGTTAAGGGGGGACCTGATAGAGGTCTTTAAAATGATGAGAGGGATAGACAGAGTTGATGTGGACAAGCTTTTCCCTTTGAGAATAGGGAAGATTCAAACAAGAGGACATGACTTCAGAATGAAGGGACAGAAGTTTAGGGGTAATATGAGGGGGAACTTCTTTACGCAGAGAGTGGTGGCGGTGTGGAATGAGCTCCCAGTGGAAGTGGTGGAGGCAGGTTCATTGGTATCATTTAAAAATAAATTGGATAGGCATATGGATGAGAAGGGAATGGAGGGTTATGGTACGAGTGCAGGCAGGTGGGACTAAGGGGAAAAAAATTTGTTCGGCATGGACTTGTAGGGCCGAGATGGCCTGTTTCCGTGCTGTAATTGTTATATGGTTATATGGTTATAGTAGTAATATCACTTTTAAGAGATATTGGAGGGCACTGGTAATTCCATCTAATACTTTATTAAAGTTTCTTTTGTTTGCATGCTTTTCTAGATGGATGAACAGGCTATGTTGGAAGACACCTTGGTTGCCATGTCTGACTTGGAAAAAGTAACTTTCTATTTTCGACAATCTGAAGAAGAACCACTTGTAGCAAGTAAGATGTTTTCCCCATTGTATGTCCAAAATAATAACTTAGTATTCTGCTCCGGTGTCAGCAGAGGATTATAAACATAGTATCTGTTTTAACAGATTGCTCTGCTGGAGTGGAGAACAAAACATTGATTTTTGGTTAAATTATGAATTGTTTATAAGAGTTTATATATTGTTCCATACTATACTGAAATTATCAGATAATATCAGATGTTATCTGTATTTTCTCAACTTGCAAAGGGCATTGCATTAATATCTATACTGAGCAGAGTATCCGATCTCTTCAGTTTCAATGATACTGCACCTGGGGGGGGGGGGGACGACAACGACGACAGGGGAAGTACACGGGTTCAACTCGAAACATAGACAATCCCTTTACCCCTACTGATGCTGCTCAACCTGTTCCTCCAGCAATTGTTTTGTACGGTTACAGAGTGCCCAGGGACTCCATTGCATTGTACTCGAGTTACACTATAATTTTATCCAGTGTGATTATCTGCCAGGAAATGACCTGTACTGTATCCCAAAGACCACTACTGGCTCACAATGAAAACAGACTCCTGAATATCTCCAAGATCTTAGATTTCCTCTCACACTCCAAAGACATACAGTTTTTTAGGTTAATTGGCTTGGTATAAGTGTAAATTGTCCCTAGTGTGTGTGTAGGATGGTGTTAATGTGCGGGGATCGCTGGTCAGTGAGGATTCTTTGGGCCGAAGGGCTTGTTTCCGCACTGTATCTCTAAACTAAACTAAATAAAACTAAAAAATAGAAACGTGAAACATAAGCAAAAATGACTCCTAACCTGTGGTGATGCAGCCAATGCTCATCAGTTACTAATATAGTGGACAAGCATAATTCACATAAATGACAATAGTACACCCTGACATTGTACGGATTAATCTCTGAAACTTCCTTATCTGTCAGTGATATCGAAAGGAATTTAGGCCCAGAGGACGAGAACAACCCCAATAGTTTTAATTCTAAGCCCTCCATCAGTTTGTATGGAGAAAAAAGTTATGGGAATAATATCCACTATAAATCATTTGACATTCTCAGCATGATATATATTGTCATTACTTCAAATAAATGTTGCTTGGAATTCATCACCCAACCCCATATGAGATACCGTGCACTCCCATTCACATAGAATTTTAAGCATAGAGAAAGATCCCAAGATATTTTATGGTGACATCATCCGAAGAAACTTCCAAGTCTATTTTAATGAGAAGATGTTTCACAGATGTGTCTTAGTAAAGGACAGTGACAAACACACATATTTCTGAATTGTCTGCCTACGCAACCCTCTGAATAATTGAATAGATTCTAATTTAATTGAAGCAACCAAAAAGGAAATCAGAAAAATAAACCTTCTTGGAGGAATATTACTTTTATGAAACAATTTACCCTGATGCGTCACATTGTGTTCAACTTAAAAACAAAAACCTCAAATTACAATGAAATTGAACAATGAAAATTGACTGCAAAATTGACTCTATTTCCTCAGAGGTTTGAGGAATTCGGCATGTCGCTGGATGCTCTTATCAAACTTCCATGGGTGTACAGTGGATAGCGTACAGACTGATTACATCACAGCTTCTTTCGGTAACTCGAACACAAGAATGAAGGAGGTTGGAGAAATTGGTGAATATTGACCGGTTCATCATGGGTGTTGACCTCCCCACCATTGAAGGGATCTACAGGAAACACTGACTTAAACCTCTTTTTTTCCTTCTGATCACATGATTATTATTGTCACCACCCTGGCCCTGCTTTCATCTTGCTCCTGCCATAGGGAAGAAGATACATGAGCAAGAGGGCCATTGTCCCAAGATTATTGAGCCGCTTCTTCCCATAAACAATTAGATTCTTGAACCACCTTGTGCAACTGTAACCACAACCCTACTTCAGCATCAAATTACTATGGGCATTGTATAAGGTTGCACTGTATAATTTGGCTTGCACTGTTATGGGCTGGTTACCAAGCATTGTTGATAATTTATTGTATTACTGTTTCCTGTATATTTATTTGTTGTCTTGTTGCACTAATGTAAGGTTGCAGCAAGTAAGAATGTCATTGCTGCGGTCCCAGTGCTTATGACAAGTAAACACTCTTGACACTCCCTCAACACTCTTGAACTTCAGAAGGCTTGTTAAAATCACACCCATCTTTGGACTGGGTAAAATGTTCACTTACTTTTCATTTCACGCAGATAATCCCATCACGTACAAGGTAGAAGGGAATCGACAGGCCTTAAAAGTATTTTTCTACCTGGAGAATTATAATTTTGAGCAACTTCCTCAGAGATTAAAGAATGGAGGTGGTATTAAAGTCCACCCAGTGCTGTTTACACAAGGTATGAAATAATATCCTTATTCCTAGATGATGTAACTGGAGTTTGTGATCCTGCTAATTGTTTCAAATTCACAAAGTGATGAATGAAACGTCTTTCTCCTCTAGCAATGGAAACCTTGGAAGGTTATTACTACACAGAAAATACATCTGTGGAAGAATTTCAAGCTCAGATCAATGCATCCTCCCTGGAAAATGTCAAGCAATACTGTCAAAAGCTCAGGTATGTGCTCTGCTTGTATATTTCATGATTATTGTGCTGACTAACAATGTTTTGAATGTTATAAATCAGACAAAAGACTCTTGTAAATTGCCTTACAATGCTCTTCATGAGTTAGCAAACAAACAATAGCAATGTAATTTGAATTGGTAACATAACTTCATTATGACAGTGTGAAATAATTCATCGAAAAGCATCTCGCTTTTCAAAGCTCGGCTGCAGCTTTTGTGTTAGTTTCTGTGAGTCTGCCGGAAAAATCTTCAATCGGGCAAATTGCCAAGTGGAACTAATAATCCATTTCTCGCCCTGGACTACCTCATAATATCTGTCTGATATGGCAGTGGCTGATTTCAGCATATAAACTCCAGAATGCTGCTGTCCTTCCTTCTCTTCCCACTGAACTATGGTCAAATTGATGAGGTCAACAGCGCTGGCATTTATGCATGTGGTTTATTTGGGCATCAGAAATATAAAATCTCGACATGGCTGTCTTCTAATAGACCCTCTGAAATCACTCCTGTAATTATATTTAACTCATCAGTTATCATTCAAAGTCGAGTATGTTTGTCCTCCTGATGGTCTGTTTCTGTGGGTCTTATGGACCCAAATACATAGGTGTATTCAAGAGAGAGTTAAATATAGTTCTAAGGGCTAATGGAATCAAGGAATATGGGGAGAGAGCAGGGACAGGGTACTGATTTTGGATGATCAGCCATGATCGTATTGAATGGTGGTGTTGGCTCAAATGGCTGAATGGCCTACTCCTGCACCCATTTTCTATGTTTCTGTTTCTATATCTCGAGATGGCTAAAAGGGCTGATCCTGGAGCCACAGGCATTATTTAAGTGTGGGCATGGATGAGTGGTATTAATGGTGGGACATGGTTGTGCCTTCTTGGTGGGTGTCTCTCCTTTCATTGCTGGCACTTGAATTTTACAGCATGTCGGAGGACTTTTTCAAGGAGTGTGACTCCTTTGTGAACAGTGATTTACTCCATCCTGTGCCAAGTCCTCTCAGTTAATGGGGCTGTAATGGTGCTTTTTGAGGATCCTTATGTTGTCCTTGTGCACTTCTTCTGGCCTATGGGGTCTCACTGTCCTGCCAGTAGTTTAGAGATAGAGTGTGGAAACAGCGATTGACCAGCGATCACCTGCACACTAGTTTGAACCTACACACTGGGGACAATTTACAGAAACCAACTAACCTACAAACCTGCACGTCTTTGGAATGTGGGAGGAAACTGGAGCACCCGGAGAAAACCCACATGTCACAGGGAGGCCAAACAAACCCTGTACAGATAGCACCCATGGTCAGGATCAAATCCAGGGCTCTGGCGCTGTAAGGCAACAATTCTGCCACTGTGTCACCCTGGTAGTTGGGAGTTGAGTTGTATTTAAAAAATAGCACCTGTACTCATTCTGATATAAAATCTGGACCACCTTTCATAAATCTAATTGCTGTTTTGATGTTTCTAATTGTTCAGTGTGGAATCCCAGTTTCCAAAGAAGCGCTCACCAATGGAACATATGGATGATGATAGCACCTAACCCTCCCTGCTTACTTTCCCAACAAAGTTTCTGTCCAGTGTCCGTTATTTGTCTCTTAGGTACCTCCATAGTTTTTGATTTCATCAATTTAGTCTGAAATATTACCGAGTATTGATCAATTTCTGGACAATGATGTGGGCCTACAAATCTGATTGCATCATTGTCTGAGCCTGAAGACGAGTCCTGACACAAAATGTCACCTATTCATGTTCTCCAGAGATGCTGCCTAACCCGCTGAGTGACTCCAGCACTTTGTGTCCTTTTGATTGCATTATGCTCTTTTATTTCTAAAAGCAAGACTTCATGATTGCCAGAGCCTCCCTGGGCCAGTTCACACCATTTCACAAATTTGATCAGACACTTTTTGGCATAAATTGCATTTGCACAGTTTCCTCAGCAGTGAGCTCATACATTATAATGACATCCTCCATTCTATCCTTGTTCAGAGTGTTAGCAGGAGAAATAACTTCACCTTGTTCAGAAGGTCATCTGAAGGAGTTCTGAAGCTTGCCTTGTTAAGCTGCAAGAGGGCAATTTAAAGGAGCCCTTTTGTCACGACTCCGCTTTGGAATTTGATTTAGGTAAAACCCCTTTAGTTTATTTACTTACCTGGTGTCCATAAAGTCCTCCAACATGTCCTTGTTTCCAGTGGATATCCTAGACTATTACTAATGGTATTGCCTCTCCCACCCTGACAACAAGAGGCCAGTAATTCAAACAAAACTTTAATCACCGGTTATTAGATTCACCCTCTATCTCCTTGACACCTATCCTACCCAAACTGCCAATCACAAATGATCACCAAATGCAGCATCTGACCTTCATCCCAACATCATCCTATTCTGAACCTTAATCCAAGCCTCTAGTTCTTGATTCAGGTGATATTTACCTGTGGTACATTGGTGGCAGGCACATGCCGTGAGTAATTACTCAGGGTAGGCAGTCAGTCGGCTTAAAAAAAATCTTAAACTGCGCAATGGATGCACAGCAGGGTGGGGAGGCACAGGATGGAGTGAAAGGGGGATGGGTAGAGGGTGGAGCCCCCCCTAACTCCCTCCCCCCCACCCTCCCTCCCCCCCCCCCCCCTCCCTTCTGGGATGGGGAGGGGGGGGGGCGATCAGAATAAAAACTAGGACTTTTTGCATTTCATAAGCCACAAAATGCTGGAGTATCTCAAAAAAGGGTCTCGACCCAAAACATCACCCATTCCATCTGCCCAGAGATGTTGCCTGTGCTGCTGAGTTACTCCAGCATTTTGTGTCTATTTTCGATTTAAACCAGCATCTGCATTTCCTTCCTATACATAGAATAGTACAGCACAGGGACAGGACCTTTGTTATAAAATATCTGTGTCAGCAATGATGCCAAGTTAAACTAATCTCCTCTGCCTGCATGTATTCCATATCCTTCCATTCCCTGTATATCCATGCACCTACTCAAAAACGTGTATTTGGTTCCACGACTGCCGATGACAGCGCAATCCAGGCACCCACCTCTGTTTTTTCTATACTGCACCTACTGTACAAGACTCAGTGCTTTGCCCCACACACCTCCTTTGAACTTACCCCCTCTGTCCTCAAAGCCACCCTCTCTGTTTTTTGCCATATCCTTCCTGGGGAAAAAGGTTGTGACTGTCTACTCAATCAATGGCTCTCTGAATTATATATGATGCTCTCAGGTGTCCCCTCAAATCTTCAATGCGCCAGAGAAGACAACCCAAGTTTGTCCAACCTCTTTTTACTAGACTGGATAGTCTCTAATCCAGTCAGCATTCTGGTAAACCTCTTCTCTCCAACACTTCCACATCCTGTAATGAGGAGACCAGAACTGTACACAGTTCTCCAAAAATGGCCACACCAAAGTTTTATAAAGCTGCAAAATGCCTTCCTGACTTTTATCTTCAAGAGCCTACCGATGAAGGCAAGCATATTACTTGTGCTGCCATGTTCAGGAAACTATGGACTTGGACCCCATGATCCATGTAAGCTCAATCCATATACCCATCACCTTCTGAGTGAAAAAGAAAATTGCCCCTCAGTTTCCTAATAAAGCTCTCCCCTCTCAACTTAAACCTATGTCCTCTGGTTCTTGATTTCCCCCTCCTGGGTAAAAGGCTCTGTGCATTCACCCTTTTCCCATCATGATTTTGTACAAATAATAAGATCACGCTTCTGCCTTTTGCATTCCAAGGATTAACATCCTAGCCTTTCTATAGCGGGATGACCAGAACGGAACATAATACTCCAAACATGGTCTTATCGATGTCATGTACAACTGTAACATAATGTCCCTGTAGATTCTGGTTCTAAAACTCCTTCCCTTGTCTGGTTCAGTCAAGCACTTATTCAAACACTGTGATCAAAACTCTTCTTTATTTGTAAACGGTACCGCAGATCTCGAACCCACACTAGCAAGAGGATTTCATAACAAGAGGATTTCAGTATAGGAGTAGAGAGGTTCTTCTGCTGTTGTTCTGGTAAGACCACATCTGGAGTATTGTGTACAATTTTGGTCTCCTAATTTGAGGAAGGGCATCCTTGTAATTGAGGCAGTGCAGCGTAGGTTCATGAGATTGATCCCTGGGATGGCGGGACTGTCACATGAGGAAAGATTGAAAAGACTAGGATTGTATTCACTGGAGTTTAGAAGGATGAGGGAGGATCTTATAGAAACATATAAAATTATAAAAGGACTGGACAGGCTAAAGGCAGGAAAAATGTTCCCAATGTTGGGCGAGTCCAGAACCAGGGGCCACATTCTTAGAATAAAGGGGAGGCCATTTAAGACTGAGGTGAGTAAAAACTTTTTCAACCAGAGAGTTGTGAATTTATGGAATTCCCTGCCACAGAGGGCAGTGGAGGCCAAATCACTGGATGGATTTAAGAGAGAGTTAGATAGAGCTCCAGGGGCTAGTGGAGTCAAGGGATATGGGGAGAAGGCAGGCACGGGTTATTAATTGGGGACGATCAGCCATGATTGCAATGAATCAAACATCGCGGAGCTGCGGGACTGTGGAAAGACCAGCTGCGGGCGGCGGCGCTGAACTTTACACCGGGAGCCTGGGATCTCTAGATGAGATCGCCAGTTGTGGAGCTCCAACTGGCGCGGCCTTGTTGGCTTCGGAAGCCGCGGCCTCCAGTACGGAAGCGGCCGTTCCAGGGTTCCCAAGCCGTTATGAGGACTCTCCCGACGCCGGAGCAATATCACCTGGCGAGAACGGCCTGGAACATTGGGCCTCCATAGAGGCAACTGTGGAGGCCTCAATAGGCCTGACTATGGGTGAACTGGGGTTGGGGACTGGACTTTGTGCCTTCCCTCATAATGGGAACCATTGTGAGGGGGATGTTCTTTATGTTTTAAAATTCTTATTAATGTTATATCTGCATTCTTTTTTTATGTGCTGCAAAATGGCAAGAAGCATTTCACTACGCCTAGGTGTATGTGAATGTGACCAATAAAACACCTTTGGCCTTTGACCTTTGACCTTTGACCTTTGAATGGTGGTGCTGGCTAGAAGGGCCGAATGGCCTCCTCCTGCACCCATTTTCTATGTTTCTATGTTTCTATGTTTCTAGCCTCGTGTAAACAGTACAGAAGAAAGAGACAACCGGCACACCTAACTGAAAGCTCACCCTTTTATACACCCATAAACTAAGGGCACGAAATTACTAGGTGAGGCAAACCTTACAGGCCAATAATCAATACCGATGCAAAATTACTTTGGGAGACAACAATTTTGCCCAATCACAGATCGATATACATTTCATTCTCAATGCACAGAAACAAAGTAGTTACATCTCTAGGTCATGAAGAAACATGCCAGGTGCAGACCACTATTTGGGCCAATCACAGGTACCCACGGGGGACACTGAAACAAAGTAGAAACTAAGTAAGAACCTATAACTTCCCCAACCAATCATATGCATGTATTCAGCTTTATTAATCTTTGCTTTATTTGCTGAAATATATCATGTAAATGACACCAAAGGTAGACACAAAATGCTAGCGTAACTCAACGGGCCAGGCAGCATCTCTGGATGGAAGAATTGGGTGACATTTTGGGTCAAGACCCTTCTTCAGACTGAGCATCAGGGCAGAGGGATTAAATAGATATGGAAGAGTAAGAGATCAAAAGAGTTGAAGCTCAAAGAAATTGTAAAACAGAGCACTGCTGGCTCGGAGGTGACAACAAAGCAAACAGATAAAATGTAATCAGGGGGACACAGACTGGGAAAGGGGAGGGAAGAAGAGAGATGGATAGCAAATGACAGTCATCAAATCAAAAAGCAAATCCAGTCCATGTAAATGACAGGTGTGTGTGAAAAATAACATGTGAAATGCAGACAAAAGGGAAAAATAAAAAACAGCTATTAGAAATCCCTTGATAATACACTACATTGACAATACCTGAATTGCAAAATGGTATATGTATGACATAACCAAAATATAGATTGTAGAATTTAAAGGCAGTATTTGCATATGCCCTGTCACTAAATTTGACAAGAAGTTTGTGAAGTCATTAAAATTATAACATTTGGTCGATTTCATCTTTCCACAATGTTTTCAGTTGCACAAGGTTCGGTAAATGGAATGCTCAGATAAAAGATGATTGACAAAAAGTTATAGCGTTATTGAGCACAAAAACAGGTCCTTCCGTCCACCATGCTGACCATTGTACTCTTCCACATTAACTCCATTTACCAGCACATCGTTCATAACATTTGATAAATTGCTATGCTGGGCTTGTCTAGATACTTTTTAAATGGTATGAGAGAACATGCCTCCAAATGGGGAGCACCTTCCATTTCTGGTCACAATTTGGGTGAAAAACATTTCTCCCCTGATCTCCTCTAAACTACTACCTTTTAATTTAAACCCATGTGCTCTGGTATTGAATACTTCTGTTATGGGGATGTTTCTTGATCTCCACCCTACCTGTGGTTCTCATAATATTGTCTACATTTATCCGCAAAATTCTCCAGCCTAATCCCATCCATTCTATCGCACATAATATTCCAAATGTAGCTGAATCAATGTTTTATGAAGTTGTACCATAAGATCTTCCTTTATATTCTATGCCCCAATGAAGATCGGCATCCTGCATGCCTTCTCGGTCACCTTATTTGCTTGTATTGCCACCTTAAGATATTTTTGGGCACTCACCCCAAGCCCTCTATTCCTTAATACTCTCTTCATAAGTTATAGGAGCAGAATTAGGCCACTCGGCCCATCATGTCTACTCTGCGTTTCAATCATGGCTGATCTATTTTTCCACCTTAACCCCATTCTCCTGCCTTCTCCCCATAACCCATGACACACATACTAATCATGAATCAATCTTTCTCTGCCTTAAAAATATCCATTGGCATATCTGCTTTTGGTCCCTGTCATTATCTCAGTTAACTTTTTTCTCAAAATAATCTCTTGTTTTAAACCACAATGATTTGCCTTTCACTATTACTCATTGTGATTTCTGACTGGGCTGACATTTCTGTCAGTAGTGTTAATTATAATACATCAGTTCCCGTAGGAAAGTTAGAACGGCTAAATTAGTCTTGCTCAACCTGTTAGATGCATTTTTGTATATAAGCCAACAGCAGCAGCAGAGGGAAACTCTGAGGCAGGATTGCAGTTGTAATATTCTGGGTATGATGTGGAATATGCAACCTTTATAAATTGTTCATTGAGGTTCACGAGGCAATGCATCTGTTCTCAAGTCATAAATCTGAAGCAAATGTCCTCCTGTCGTTTACTTTCACAAGCTGAATACAGCAGGGCTGCCAACTCTCACGCTTGAGCGTGACACTCACGCATTTCAGCCAATTCTCACGCCCTCATGCTGAAGACAGAATTCTCACGCTGACAGGCTGTCTTCAGTCCCTGCACAGCAAAGGTTAGGTACGGAGCTACAGCGGAGCTATAGGATCTTTGCTGCACAGTTTGTCTCTTTGCGCCGCATGACAGCGATCTGCACGGATTGGGGAAGCGCGTCGGTCCCGGGCAGTGGGTGTCAGCGCTTTTGTGCGCCGTCTATAAGCGCTGCGCTTCCGGCTGCTGCGGCAACCTCGCTCCCTCCCTCCCTCCCTCCTGCCCTTCAACACACGGCAGCGCCAGTGCCGCCAATCCACGCTACACCGTGCCTGCCAGACTCCCCATTGGGCGGCTGGGGAAAGAGAGGGAGGGGAGAAAGAGAGAGAGAAAGAAATAAAGGGAGGGATGGAGGCAAATAGAGACAGGGGAGGGAATGTAGTGAGGGATTAAAGGAAGGGAAGGAGAAAGAGGAAGCGAGAGGAAAAAGAGGTAGGATGAGGAAAGAGAGGGAGGGGAGGAAAGCGGGAGAGAGGGGGAGGATGGAGGGGAGGAAGGAAAGGTGTGTGTGTGTGTGTCTGTTTCCCTGTGTGTGTCTCCGTGTGTGTGTGTGTGTGTGTGTGTCCCTGGCTGTGTGTGTGTGCGTGTATCGTGTGTGTGTCTCCCTGTGTGTGTGTGTGTCTATGTCTCCCTGTGTGTGTGTGTGTGTGTGTGTGTGTGTCTCCCTGTGTGTGTGTGTCTATGTCTGTGTGTGTGTGTATCCCTGTGTGTGTGTGTCTGTGTCTCCCTGTGTGTGTGTGTGTGTGTCTGTCTGTCTCCCTGTGTGTGTGTGTGTGTCTGTCTCCCTGTCTGTGTGTGTGTGTGTGTGTGTTTGTCTCCCTGTGTGTGTGTGTGTGTGTCTGTCTCCTGTGTGTGTGTGTGTGTCTTCCTTTGTGTATGTGTCTCCCTGTGCGTCTTGTCACATCCTGGCCTTGGACAGGGCTGCCAACTCTCAGGCTTTGAGCTTTGAGCGCTTTGAGCGTGAGAGTCATGCATTTCAGCCAATTCTCACGCTGATGACAGAATTCTCACGCTGTCTTCAGTCCCTGCACAGTTTGTCTTTTTGCGCCATATCACAACGATCTGTGCGGTCTGGGGAAGCGCGTCAGTTTGCGGCTGTGAGTGATGTCGCATCTCTTCTCTTTTCTTTCTTGGTTGGATGTGCAGCCGCCGACAACATGAACCGGAGATAAAACTAACCAGGTGAATCGGTTGTAAAACATGGGGAGGACCACAATGAGGCCAAACATCTAGGACAGGGTTCGGCAACCTACGGCTGAATCCGGCCCGTAACCCGAAAAACCACGTTTTTTTTCAATTTGTTTTCGCGGGGTCGGGGCAGGCGAGCCGACCTGAGAACTGCAGCCAGTCCCTGGGACGCAAGCTGATCTGGGAACGGCAGCCAGTCCCTGGGCACGCAGAGTGCCAATTTGATCATTATGGACAAATTGGGCCAGACACGTACATGTTGTATAACTCCTGACTGTGAAGATCTGAATGGGCTTAGAATTACCATTTAAGCAAAATTGCCCCCACCTTCCCCATTTTGATTCTTGAGATTAATATCCCTTTGCTCTGTTAACAGCGTTAAAGTACTTATGAGGTCAAGTCAGGAAAGGGAACATGTTATTTCATTTTAATTTGCTTTAATTTGTTAGTTGATTGTTTGTTGAGTGCCATCATTTCTGAAATGGTCTTAAAGTAACTTAACTGATATAAAGCAGTAATAAGTGATTTTTGTCCAAACAATTGGAACTTGCATAAAATGTTTGCATTATTAGCAGGACTGACAACACTCACGCATTGAGTGTGAGACTCGCGCATTTCACAAAATTCTCATGCTCTCACGCTGATCACAAAATTTCTCACGCTCAAAAATCTGCGGGTGCTGAAAGTTCAAAATAAAGCAAAAATTGTTTTAGAGGTGAGAAAAACCATGAGGGGAATACCAGGTGAATGCACAGTCTTTTTCCCAGGATATGTGATTCAAGATGGAATTGGTTTAAAGCAGGGCTATCAACCTACCAGCACCAACCCTTCCTCCCCCTTCCTCCCTGAGGCACGGCACACACCTCCCACCCTCACCTCCGGCGGCTCTATGTCCGTCGACCGCTCTGTCCACACCCCATGGAGTTTTAACCCCGGCCCGGAGCCAGGAGTGGACCGGGTGAGTGCCGCCTCCGGAGCCTACTATGGGAGGGGGAACACCCCCTCGCAATTTCTCACTCTCGCACAATGTTGGCAGCCCTGAATACAGTTTCATTGTGATCTATTAATTGGAACTTTCAATCTTCTGTGAGCTTCATACAGATTAATATCTGTCGTAGTTTAGATGAAAATCTTCAATTCCGTGCAGCCTTCATGACATATAATAAAGTATTGTGTGCTCTCCAAGTTGATCATTTCTGGTCTTGTGCCTGATACAGGAAAAAGAATTAGTTCATAACAATTCACAGTTTCCTCATCTCAATCACTCTCCCCAATAAGGCTCTAGGCTTTGTGCCCTCATGACCAAGTGGTTCAAACTTAAACATGCCCTGAACACAGATTGTGTAGCTAAGATATGTCAGCCCTGATTAAAAGCATCCTCTGCAAAACAAAACACTCTTCTGATTTGAGTATAGGAGCAGCGAGGTTAACCATATAACCATATAACCATATAACAATTACAGCACGGAAACAGGCCATCTCGGCCCTACAAGTCCATGCCGAACAAATGTTTTTTTTCCCCTTAGTCCCACCTGCCTGCACTCATACCATAACCCTCCATTCCCTTCTCATCCATATGCCTATCCAATTTATTTTTAAATGATACCAATGAACCTGCCTCCACCACTTCCACTGGGAGCTCATTCCACACCGCCACCACTCTCTGCGTAAAGAAGTTCCCCCTCGTATTACCCCTAAACTTCTGTCCTTTAATTCTGAAGTCATGTCCTCTTGTTTGAATCTTCCCTATTCTCAAAGGTTCTACTGCAGTTGTACAGGGTCTTGGTGAGACCACACCTGGAGTATTGCGTACAGTTTTGGTCTCCAAATCTGAGGAAGGACATTATTGCCATAGACGGAGTGCAGAGAAGGTTCACCAGACTGATTCCTGGGATGTCAGGACTGTCTTATGAAGAAAGACTGAATAGACTTGGTTTATACTCTCTAGAATTTAGGAGATTGAGAGGGGATCTTATAGAAACTTACAAAATTCTTAAGGGGTTGGACAGGCTAGATGCAGGAAGATTTTTCCCGATGTTGGGGAAGTCCAGGACAAGGGGTCACAGCTTAAGGATAAGGGGGAAATCCTTTAAAACCGAGATGAGAAGAACTTTTTTCACACAGAGAGTGGTGAATCTCTGGAACTCTCTGCCACAGAGGGTAGTTGAGGCCAGTTCATTGGCTATGTTTAAGAGGGAGTTAGATGTGGCCCTTGTGGCTAAGGGGATCAGGGGGTATGGAGAGAAGGCAGGTACGGGATACTGAGTTGGATGATCAGCCATGATCATATTGAATGGCGGTGCAGGCTCGAAGGGCCGAATGGCCTACTCCTGCACCTAATTTCTATATTTCTATGTTTCTATGTTTCCTGCTTCTCTGGAAGCAAGTATATCTCTCTGTACCTTATTTCACAGCTATAACATTGATATTCCGAGCTCTTTTTATTTTCATGAATGGTATGATTGTACTTGTGTATGGTATGATCTGCCCAGATGGCAATGAAATCAAACTTTTTCACTGTATATCAGTACGTGTGACAATGATAAATCGGTATCTATACCAATACTGTTGTTAATCTGTCATCCTGAAAAGCCGTGCCAATGCTCATTTCATAAAGTGACATTTTAATAGTCAATATACAGATATGTGATTGAATTAGAATTGAAACATTTACTGCGAACATCCACATACGTAACTGGTGATCAATAATTCAGGAGGTTATCAAGGTCCTTACAATGGTTTCCATTTCATGATCTGATCTTCCATTTGATGATAGGGGTTACTGAAACTCCATCTCCACATTTTTTATTCCTGGAGTAAAACGGGAGTGCCCACTAATAAAAAAAAAAAGCTGATATAATTTACCATTAAATAAAATTGATAAATTGTTGATTATTTATTATGCAAGTTTTCTGGGTCTATTAATCTTATGATAATATGGTACTTGAAACTTGAGCTTTTTCTCTGCTGTGGCATCTTACATTCGTATGTCTGAAGATGGTTTCTTTAAATAGCAGGCCCATAAATTTAAGATGGAACAAGGTTAGCGGTATTTATTAATTCAATCCAAGGATCACTAACGGCCAGAATTTGTTTTTAGTTTCCATGGATAATAACCAACATTTGTCAAAAGATTACCATATCACCTATATCATGATATCAATATGAGTTTTAATGGAACACTTATAAAACACAAGTAGTTGCCAAAAATAACATTGAATCACATATTTAGAAGTAGTAGAATGTAAATGATTGATAGTTCCCTTTTGCCTGAAGAAAAATGTATTATTTTTCTTTGGACGGGGAAGGGTGTGTCGGAGATTCTAATGGAGGGGATGTAGGTGACTACATTCCTCATAATGTTTGTTGAGACCATTGCGTCTGATTCTCATTCAAAAGCGTGGCGTTCTCATTTAGATAATTGCTTTTGGCTTTATTCCAACACTTTTGGGCAGCGAGGACTTACACGCATTTTTGAATGGAAAAGCACAATTCCTGGAATTACTGCTCCATTATCAATTTGTATGTGCTTAACTTCTTCATGTAATGCTAACTAATGGCTTTATTCCCTGAACAGGGCTTTTTATCTGGAGAAATCAAATTTGCCTCCAAATTCATCAAAAGCTGCTGCAATTGATAAGGTAATGTAGATAACATGAACATTTTTACACCTAAATTTATGTTTATTTCATACATGTCTTTAGTTATATTAAAATGTAATTAAATTAAAGGGTGGTGAATCTGTGGAATTCATTGCCACAGACTGCTGTAAAGATCAATTCACTGGATATTTTTAAGGCGTAGATTGACAGATTCTTGATTTGTAAGGGTGTCAGGTTATGGGATGAAGGCAGGAGGTTGGGGTTGAGGGGGAAAGATAGATCAACCATGATTGAATTACAGAGTAGATTTGATAGGCCGATTGGCCTTATTCTGCACCTAGAACTTATGGGTAGGATTGCTTTAATTTTTCAAAGTTTGTTTATGTAAAACTTAATATTGATAATTTTTCCTCAGAACATTGATGGGTTTAAATTCTTTTCATCGAGCAGGAAATTGCAGAGAGTAGAAGCACTGTTCAAATTTTAATATTTATTTAATTTAATTTTATTGTTTAATTTTTTCCCTCCGAGCTATTTGCAAGTATTAAATTCAGTATCATTTGCTCTCTGCCTCCAGCTTATGCGGCCCCTCAATGCACTGGATGAACTTCATCGACTGATGGAATCATTTATTGGGTCAAAACGTATGGCAGCCTGCACTTATACTGCTTGTACAGCCTCTGGCGTGGGATTGTTGTCAGTTTCTTTTGAACTCTGCAATCGTTTGGGAGCTTGCCACATCATAATGTGCAATAGTGGAGTCCACAGGTTTGAGACGTGTTTTGATTTCATGTTGTTGTGACTTTGAATGGAGTTCAGAGTTGTAGATGTATAAATCTTTATTCCGCACAGTTAATGGACCTGGTGAAAGATTCTCTCAGTAGAGTCTCGTGAGAATATCTCTAAACTCCAGGTACTTTGAAATTTTATGCTAGTCAAGCAGGTGATTAAATAGTGTCTCAATAGTTACAATTGCATAATTTACTTCAGTATATTTGAGGGTAAGCAGAGGGTCCATAAAATTACATATTTTCAGCGGGAGAACATCTTACCAGGCACTTCCTTGGCTTTAACTTAAACCACTTTCGAACACCTTTTATTGGAATCCAGGCAACCAAATCAGATTTATTTTACCATTGCATTGGGAGATGGTTCTCTGGAAACACAAGTAACAAATATTGAGTGACAAAACAAATATGACAATTACAATTACTCTGTCACAGTTGTGCTCGGTATTTTATCTAAAATGTCTGTTTCTTAGATTGATGTCCACACATAAACTCTATTGTTTGTATGTTTGGTTAATGCACATGATAATTTTTCATGGTGACATCAGGTTTTTGAAAATAAATTAGAGCATCGTGTCTAAGAGATTGAAAGGACAGCAGCCCATATCATAGATTCACAAGAAATCAGAGTAACAGGAATAGTGTTTGCTGGGTGTGGGTGGATGGATAAGATGCCTATGGAGCTGGAAGATGTAACAGAGTTATTATGGGGAGTGCATATGAGAGTTTTATACATGGAGAATATAAAATTAACTAATATGAAATTAACATTGGTAAATAAGACAAGCCTTGATGGGTCAGCAAGCCTAATGAGAAATAGGATCTTATCTGGATTTTAACTATGGGGCAAACTGTCCAGCAGTTCAACTAGAGCAAAATGAACTATGTCTTTACTGAGTGACTCCCCATATTTACTGATGGGTGGACCTCAAATATCTATTCTGCTGCAGTTTTGATCTTCTGCATGTACTGTATTGTCAGAAAATCAATCAGATCTTCTGAGGTTATTATATTGAGCCCCATAAAGAATGGGAGAGCCACTTCATCTTTGCCTCAAGAAGGTAACTTCAACACCTTTCTTGAACTTCTTTAGCTGCTCTGCCAGGTTTAATTGAGTTTACAATGGCGGATGAATTATCCAGTGAGTAAATAGTTGAAATTATACCAAGGTCACATTCAGATCACCTGACATCAATTTGCAGAGATTAGTGAGGCTCTAGCCTAATTCTGGAAGTTACCTTAGCAACCCAGTGAAAAACCCGATTCAAAAATGGCAGTATAGTGGGAAGAGGGAACCTAGTAGCAAAGAGGAATTTTCCTTAATTTATGTCATGGGATAGAATACAATATATTTGCGACTGCATTCTGTAGTCCTGAATTACAATCATGGAGTGCAATGCAATGCTGCCATTGTATAGTGCATTTAGCATACATGGCTGAGAATAAAGTTCCACTTCCATGTTCAATGCTTTCTGCACTTGCAGGATTCTTGAAAGGTTAATTGCTGGTGCAGGATTCCCAAAAGATTAATTTGCAAGTTGTTTGAGTCGGTAATAAGGAAGGCAAATTCAATTCGGCTTTCATTTTGTAAGAATTGAAATATAAAAGCATGCATGTAATGTTGAAGCTTTAAAAGGTGCTGGTCAGGCCACATGGAGTATTATGAGCAACTTTGGACCCCATATCTGAGGAAGGATGTGCTGCCGTTGGAGAGGGTCCAGAGGAGGTTTACAAGAACAATCCCAGGGATGATTAGGTTAACATACGATGAGCGTTTGATGGCTCATGGTCTGTACTCACTGGAGTTTAGAATGATGAGGTGTGATTGCATTGAAACCTACCCAGCAATGAAAGGTTTAGATAGAGACTTGTGAAGAGGATGTTTCCAGTAGTGGGAGAATATAGGACAGTCCCAGAATAAAAGGTCATGCCTTTCGAATAGAGATGAGAAGGAATTTATTTCGCACAAGGTTGGTGAATCTGTGGAATTCATTACCACGGATGGCTTTGAAGACCAAGTGATTGGGTATTTTTAAAGCAGAGACTGATAGGTTCTTGATTAGTAATGGCATCAAAGGTCATGGGGAGAAGGCGGGAGAATGGGTTTGAGAGGGAAAACTAGCTTATTTATTTATTTAAAAAATATATATATTTTATTAGAAGAAATTGTACAAGAATAAAGCAATTGGCATGAGAGTTATACAATTTTCGTACAGCTTCATTTTTAACTTTTTATAAATTGATACATAAATCAAAAAAAAAAAGAAATGGAAAGAATGAAGAAAAAGTAGAAAGATGCAAAAGAGAGAGAAGAAAAGACCCCTGAACTACCAAAGAAGTGCGATAAGAAAAAAGAGAAAGGAGAGAAAAAACCCCGGAGATATGCCCCGCTACCCTTCCCCTTCCCCCCCCCCCCCCCCCCCCCCCCCACCACCCATTCCAAGCATCGGTTTAAATTTGTGTTCAACCATTCAGTCGTTGAAGAAATTCAATGAAAGGTGACCATGTTTTGGAGAATTGGTCTACTTTATCAGCCAAAATAAGCCTAATGTTTTCTAAATGTAGTCTCGGACATGTCAGTGATCCACATCTTCACTGTGGGATCTGTTATCTTTTTCCAGAATTTGAGTATAAGTTTTTTCGCAGTTATTAGGCCAGCGTCTTTGAAATATCGTTAACTTAGAACAGGCCTCTGACATTCCTAAAGTTATTAGTTTTGTATCTGATTCCAGTTTAATTTTAAGTGTTTTAGAGAAGATATCGAATAATCCCATCCAGAAGTTTTGTATCTTTATACAGGATGCAAAGGAATGGGTTAAGATAGCTTCTTGGAGGTGACATTTATCACAGATAGGGGAGACAGTTGGGAAGATCTTATTCAATTTAGTCTTTGAATAGTATAGCCTATGCAGTATTTTGAATTGTATCAGGGAATGCCTGACATTGAGAGAGCAGTAATGTATGTATAGTAGGCTTTCCTCCCATATACCTTTTGAAATTGATAAACGCAACTCGTCTTCCCATGCTCGCCAATATATCTCAGAAGGTGGGGTATCCACATTTAAAAGAGTGTTATAAATGTAAGATATCAACTTACTTGTGTCGGCATGTCTATTCAAACAATATATCTGGACCCATAAAAGGGCAGTCTTGTGTGTATGTTTTCACATAATTGCGGATTTGAAGATATCAAAAAAAGATTGCTTGCTTTCAAATTATATTTCTCCTGTAGTTCTTGAAAAGAGAGGAAAGTCCCCTTCTTATAGAGGTCTCCCACGGTTTTAATTCCTAGGCTTTTCCATTACGCAAACGCCTTATCTAAAGTAGACGGTTTAAACAAAGGATTGTTAGCAATAGGTAAAAGGAGAGACAAATTTCTCTGTTTGAGACTTAATTTCAACTGTTTGCAGATACATAGGGTACTGTGTATTATCGGATTTTGCTCATACGTTGATTTATTCAGATGTATTGGAGATAGAAGAATCGAGCCTATGTTAAAAGGCAAACAATCTTCCCTCTACATTTTTAACCAATTTACCTGTTGACATGTATCGTCCAACCAGAAAATTATATTTTTGATGTTAGTCGTCCAGTAGTTGAAAAGAAAGTTAGGAAGAGCTAATCTTCCATTTTCTTTGGATTTACACAGATGTCTTTTGTGTATTCTGTGGGTTTTGTAGTCCCAAATGAAGTTTGTAATAATAGAGTCAATTTTTTGGAAAAACTTTTGGGGAGATATATCGATATTGATTGAAATAAACATAGGAGTTGTGGAAGGAAGATCATCTTTATGGCGTTTACTCTACCTATAAGGGAAATAGGGAGTGTTTTCCAGAATTTAATGTAGGCATTTAGTTTAGTAATTAGTGGTTGGAAATTTGTTTTAAATAGAGAGGTGTATTTTCTAGTCACGTAAACTCCGAGATATCTAAATTTTTCAGTAACAATTCTGAAGGGAAATTTTTGGAGTTGAGAGGGATCTTGAGCTTTTATTGGCATAATTTCACTTTTATTCCAATTTATTCTATAACCTGAAAAGGCACCAAATTGTTCTATAACGTTTAATACATTTGGGATACTAACTTGGGAATTAGTAATGTATAAAAATACATCGTCTGCATGTAACAAAATATTGTTGCTGGTATATTTAATGTTATATCCATGAATACCCTTATGTACTCTAATACTCTAAAGCAAATAACATTGGTGAAAGGGCGCATCATTGTCTGTTACCCCTGGATAAGTGATATTTAGGTGAAAGAATTTGGTTTGAAAGTATTCTGGCTGTCGGATTATTATATAACAGCTTCACCCATGAAATGAAGTTTTCTCCTAATTGGAATTTTTCCAACACTGAAAAGATAAGCCCATTCTACTTGGTCAAAAGCTTTTTCTGCGTCTAGAGAGATAATTGTTAAATCTTCATTTGTCGTTCTGTGCGAGTATATTATATTAAACAAACGTCTCAAATTATAAAACGAATGTCGATTAGGTATAAACCCAGTTTGATCTGGATGTATTAATTTATTAATAAACAGGCTTAAACTGCGTGCCAAAGTCTTGGCTAATATCTTCTGGTCTGTATTTAAAAAAATTATTGCCCTATCTGATCCAGGATCTTAAAGGTTTTTATATTTTTTGGGGATCAGTGCAATGGTTTATTCAACAAGGGTTTGTGGTAAAGTCTGTTCTTTAAAAGCTTGAATATAAAGGGCTCGTAAGCGTGGGGAAATTGAATTATTGGATTTTTTGTAAAATTCATCACTAAACCCGTCCGGACCTGGTGTTTTTCCACTTTTCAGTGATTTAATAGTCTCTACAATGTCTTTTGTTGTTATCTCAGCACCTAATTCATCCTGTTCCTCCTCATTAAGGGATGGGTGGTTGCAATTTTCAAGAAAACTTTTCATCTTTGCAGGGATGTTGTTTGTGATGAGTATTGAGTTTGATAGAATTTTTTAAATCTTTCATTAATATCTTTAGGCAGTGTGAGCAACTCTCCTTTTTCTGATCTAATTTTTTGAATAGTATGGTCCTTCTCAGATTTGTGGAGTTGGCGTGCCAGATGTTTGTGTGGTTTGTCACCAAATTCAAAGTTTTTTTTGTCTTAGTATATTGAAATATCCTAATAATTTTTGCAGAAAAGATCTGATTTAATTTAAATTTTAATGCAGCTATCTTATTATGTTTTGCAGTGGTTGGGTCAATCACATTTTCTAAGTCAATCTGTTTAATCTGTTTTTCTAGTTCCAATTGTTCTGTCCTGTTTTTCTTGTTTTGAAAAGCTTGGTAAGAGACAATACAGCCTCTGATAAAGGCCTTGAAAGATTCCCACAATGATATTGCAGAGATACCAGGTGTTTCGTTTGTCTCAAAGAATATTTGTATCTGTAGCTTCAGATAGTCACAACAACTTGGCTCAGTAAGTATTTGTGGGTGGAATCTCCAGAACACTTTTTATTATACATTTCTTCTAGTTTTAAGGAGAAGGTTAATGGACAATGGTCCGAAATTATATTTGGGGTTATAGGTAAAAGGGATAAGTTTTGCATCCGCCAGGAAATAATCAATTCGTATATACGTTTTGTGAACACCTGAATAAAAAGAGTATTCTCTTCCGGATGGATTGGCAATCCTCCATACATCGGTTATGTTTGTATTATTTATATAGGTATTTAAAAGTTCACTCGATTTTGATTTTGAAGTACTTTCCTTTTGATGTGAAGATTTATCCAAATATTGATCTAATACACAATTTAGGTCTCCAATTATCAGAATCTGCTGGCAGGAGTCTAAGATTATATTAAATATTTTATTAAAGAATTGTGGATTATCGAAATTAGGCGCATAAATGTTCACCATAGTCAATGGGATTGAGTATAATTCCCCAGATATTTTACTGTACCTGCCTTCCTTATTGGCTATAGTGGATTTGTGTTTGAATGGTATACCTTTGCAAATTAGGATTGCAGTTCCTCGTGCTTTGGAAGAAAAAGTAGAATTATATAATTGACCAATCCAGCTACCCTTCAGCCTGTTTTGAGCTCCATTTTTGA
Source organism: Leucoraja erinaceus (assembly GCF_028641065.1). Lineage (NCBI taxonomy): Eukaryota > Metazoa > Chordata > Chondrichthyes > Rajiformes > Rajidae > Leucoraja > Leucoraja erinaceus. The sequence goes on from NC_073380.1 coordinate 61,713,707, forward strand.
GATGCATCTCCTGTAGACATATTATATCAGTATTAACAGAATTTAGATGGGCTAGTACTTTGCCCCTTTTAATTGACTCGTTAACGCCCCTAACGTTCTAACTACAAAATGTAATTCCTCCAATTATCCTAGCAACGTCGTCTTGCATTTTAAAACTTACATGGTTTCCTTTGATTCAAATGGTCCAACACAATATTTGAAATTATTCCTTTAATTGCTGGGTGGGTGAGCCCTGTTCCATTTTCCCCTATCCCCCAGAGATATCTCCCAGAAAAGTGTGCATTAATAAAGATGGTTAAGATGTTTAGTAGAAAAGGTAGAAAGTGAAAAAGAAAAACAATGGAAATTGTAGCATAGAGAAATGCTATTGGTGAATACCACCCAACGGTGGTGTGGTTCATGATAACCTCCGTAGATGATGTTAATAATAAGTAATCCTGCTCCTTAATGAGTTAATAAACACTAAACAGAACAGACCACAAAAAACAATATATAAATCCGTCAAGGTATCAGCATTCCCAAGTTAAGTATCTTATTGTACTCTAATTAAGTAGTTAAATATTGGATAATTAGACTAATATATAGTACCTATTACATAACTTTCTAATAGTATTGTGTTGGCATATTAAACCGACTCAAAAGTCAGTGAACTTATGGCAACTTGTTGATTGCCAATGACGTTTACATAGACAAAGTAAACTCTCTCTCGCTCCCTCACTATCTCCCTCCCTCTGCCTCTCTCAACCTTTCCAAAACTTTCCAACTCAATCTCTAAGCTTTCCAAAACTTACCAAAACTTGCCCAACACTTTCCCAATCCGCCTCCCACAATCGTTCTCTCTCTTCCCCTCTCTCTGCCCCTCTTCCTTTTCCCCATCCCTCCCTCCTCTCCCAAGACTTTCCACAACTTCCTCTAACTTACTCTCACTTACATTAACTCTCTACCGCTCCCTCTCCCTCCCTCTCCTTCTCTCTCTCTGCTACTCTACCCCTATCCCTCCCCTTCTCTACCTTACTCCCTCTCTCTCTGTCACAATCTCTCAAATTCTCTGTTTGACATATTAACCGACTCTGTGTCAGTAGATTTAGAGGGGAAAATAGTTCAACCAATTGGCCGAATGTCCTAATTCTGAACCTACGTCCTCTGGTCTTATAGATTAGCACAATCCAGGCAGGAGAATGGGGTTGCAAAGGAAAAAATAGATCAGCCGCGATTGAATGGTCAAACAGATTCGATGGGCTGATTGGCCTAATTCTTCTCTATATGTTATGTTCTTGTGGTTTATCTTTCGTTTTGAAAGCAGTCAGAATATGATTAGACAAAGAGGCTTGACGTTTGACTATTGGTTTCATGTGATTCACTTATATTTGCTAATTGTAATTTTTCCTATCCCTTGGATTATTATTGATTATCCTTGGATTACAGTTACTGGAGAATCATTGCTTAAAATCCCAACAATCTCAAATTTACCTGCCCGATAACAGTATCACAGACCTGTCTCACCAAGTCCTGAAGCCAAGTGATGAGGCACTGATGGTGGCAATGTAACTGTGACAAATTGCAGCCAGATCAGGCTTACCTGTGAAACTCAATTGGAAAATATTGATAGACAGTATTGCCATGACCTCAGCTCTACTGTCTGTCAGTTATCAAGATTTTTCAACGGGTTTGTTATAAAATGTATATATTTTTTAGAAAATAAAACCAACTAAAGCACCTAAAACATTTTTAAATGAATAAAAAAGACATTAAATACAAATAATTGAAGAAAAAGTAGTACTTCAATTCCTTCCTCAGAATGCTCAATGAAATGAAAAGTCTTGTAGAGCCTGCACCAGCTCTAACCTGATGCAAGAACCGAGTGCAATCCGCCAATGTCATTGCTGGGGAATCTCCGTAAGCTTCTACTCCAAACCTGGTCTCCTATATTTACCAGCAAACTATTAAGCATAGTTGCCAGAACCAGCAGTCACAGATTAAGAATAAGGGGTAGGCCATTTATGCCTGAGATTAGGATAAACGTTTTCACCCAGAGAGTTGTGAATCTGTGGAATTCTCTGCCACAGAAGGCAGTGGAGACCAATTCACTGGATGTTTTCAAGAGAGAGTTAGATATAGCTTTTCTGGCTAACTGAATCAAGGAATATGAGGAGAAAGCAGGAACGGGGTACTGATTTTCAGATTCAGATTCAGATTCAGATTCAATTTTAATTGTCATTGTCAGTGTACAGTACAGAGACAACGAAATGCATTTAGCATCTCCCTTGAAGAGCGACATAGCAAACGATTTGAATGAAAAGATAATAAGTGTCCGGGGGGGGGGGGGGGGGGGGGGGTGGTGATTGGCAGTCACCGAGGTATGTTGTTTAGTAGAGTGACAGCCGCCAGAAAGAAGCTGTTCCTCGACCTGCTGGTTCGGCAACGGAGAGACCTGTAGCGCCTCCCGGATGGTAGGAGGGTAAACAGTCCATGGATGGGGTGAGAGCAGTCCTTGGCGATGCTGAGCGCCCTCCGCAGACAGCGCTTGCTTTGGACAGACTCAATGGAGGGGAGCGTGGAACCGGTGATGCGTTGGGCAATTTTCACCACCCTCTGCAATGCCTTCCGGTCGGAGACAGAGCAGTTGCCATACCATACTGTGATGCAGTTGGTAAGGATGCTCTCGATGGTGCAGCGGTAGAAGTTCACCAGGATCTGAGGAGACAGATGGACCTTCTTCAGTCTCCTCAGGAAGAAGAGACGCTGATGAGCCTTCTTGATCAGAGTAGAGGTATTGTGGGTCCAAGAGAGGTCATCGGAGATGTTGACTCCCAGGAACCTGAAGCTAGAAACACGTTCCACCTCCGTCCCGTTAATGTGGATGGGGGTGTGCGTGCCGCCTCTGGACTTCCTGAAGTCTACAATGAGCTCCTTGGTCTTCTTGGAGTTAAGGGCCATTTTGGATGATCAGCCGTGATCATATTGAATGGCGGTGCTGGCTCGAAGGGCCGAATGGCCCACCCCTGCACCTATTTTCTATGTTTCAATATTTAGCAACAAAAGTGGGGCAGCATTGACCACAGATTAATATTGCACTATTTGTATCCTCTCCTGAAAGTTCCATAACTGGACTTATTATCTGACTAACATTTTGACGAAACTTGGACTCTGAATGTAAACTTCAAATGGATTAAAACATTTCCTACACCAGAATGATTCAAGCATCATACCAATACTGTTCATTGATGACTCATAACAATTCAGTATTGCTGCATTACATCCTCATTTTTATAACTCAATTTGATATAGGACATAGTTTTTAAGAGATGGTTTTACCTGGTTGGATTATTTAGTTACCCCAACAATTTATAAATAAGATTCATCTTCTCCTGATGTTGATATTGTGTAGAAACAACACCATTGATCTGATTTGGAAAGATCAGGAAAACCTTGCTAACATTTTAAAGTTTTTTTTCAAGTTAAGATATTTGTTACTGTCCAGATATTTTCCATTTACAAATGAATCACATATGTGAAAGGATGTACTTGTCTTATATGGAGTGGAGTTTAATTCAGAAGGTTGATTAGTTTGATGAGTGGATGTGTGCAGAAATTGATCAGGATTGTCCTCTGCTCACTGGTAATTAGAAGAATGAATTCTGCACATTCTTAGAAGAATTGGTAGATGGAAGCTGAAAGCATGTTTTATTTAGCTGCATAGTCTAGAGCCAGGGGAATGTACTATGGATAAGTGCTGTGCTCAGAATGTGAGTGTATTCAGGGCTGAGATCAAATTTGGACACCAAGAATATGAAGTGTGAGGAACATAAATGTTTCAAAACGGTGAAAAGATAAAGATAATGCAAAAAGAAACCAGACATTAGTAGATTAATACACAATTAGATAACGTCCATCACAATTGAATAGGTGGTCAGTCGTGAGGTACAATTAGGTTTGCGTCGTTTGTTTTCAGAACCTCATGGTTGTAGGAAAGTAGCCTTTCTGAACCTTGTGATGTGGGACTCCAGGCTTCTGTACCTCCTGCACAACTGTTGCAGCAAGAAGACGCATGACCCAGATGGTGGAGATCACTGATGATGGATGCTGCCTTCTTGAGGCAGCACCTCATGTTGATGCTTTTGATGGTTGGGAGGACTGTGGCCACAGTTCACCACATCTGCAGTCTCTTACATTCCTGTGCATTGGAATTGATGTTACAGACCATGACACCACCATTCAAGATATTTCCAAAGTGCATCTGTCAAAATTTGTTGGAGTATTTGGTGGCATATTGAATTCCTTTAAACTACTTGAAATCCACTTATGATAAGCCAATATTTTACTTCAATAAAATGCTATTTATGCCAGGTGCTGCATCAATAATGCGATAAAACTATCAGTAGTGAAATGCTTTGGAACTAGACTGATCCTATCAAAAGCACTCTCCTATCTAATATCACCATAAAGCTGCAAAATGTGTTAATTCTACTTGAGGCTGTGGGTGTTAGTCTGTAACCATTCTTGCAATAGATGATGGGAAAATCAATCAGATATGCACAAACTGAAGTAGCCTCAGGGCATATTTTCAAGCAAGTAAGGAAGGAAAGATGTAATTAAACAGCGTGGGAAGCTCAGTCACTGAAAACTACTAATATGCATTCATTTGAAACTATCTCCTCATTCTCCTCCCCCCCCCCCCCCCCCCCCCATTAACTGGTTGGCAAGTAAACATTCATTATCTTTGTAGTTTGATCCCGGCGCAAGGTTGAAAAACTAGTGATGGAGTATTTTCTTTGGTATTATCCCTGTAGGAATGGGGCAATTTAGGAGAAACAGAGAAAACATTTTTTTTAAATGGAGACAAACATGCTCCTGATTGTAAAAGGTTATTTTCCAAAGACTGCACGCAATTTTTTTTTTTTTGTCAGAATAGTTCCCATTTGGAACACATGGGCCATGTTTTAATGCATAATTCAGTGTGCAAATCATCTTTGTTGGGTTTCTGATTTTTTTTTAGTTCCATTGGGGATCTGGTTACAATAGCTCATGCTTTGCACACCAATAGAGGATACAATCATTTTTCAGTTCCAGTGTATTCATTGACTCATTTGGCAAAATAGCCAGGCAAGGATCAGACCTTAATGCTTTTACACACTATAAGTACGTGATCGCATGCGGAAGGGGAGTGGGGAAGTGGTGGCTGATCCAGATGCACCTCTCATTCTGCAGTAATGTCCTTGCTTAACAAACTTACAGCAGCAGCGAAACCAGAGGTAGCATTGAATGTGCAGAATTACCCCTAAGACCCAAACATTTGGTGCATAAATAGTAATAAAAGTGTGGTAGAAAGGGTCTGCTTGAGCTCCTGCCTTTTCATGAAGGCATAGCAGGATCATCACCAGGGCCTGCTGCCATTTTCCTCAGGAAATGATGGGCGAAAGGAAATGTTCTCTAAACCTGTGTCCAACATTGCTACACCACCACCATATTTTAATAACATATCAGGGTGTTGAATGCTCACATGGACATTTTTTTACAAATGTAGCTAAAATAACTTATCATACCAACATAAAAAAATATGACACCTTAAATTCAGGTATGCAAACTTGAACATATAATGCACACCATTTTAAATTTTAGTCTTTATATTAAAGGGACTGTCCCACTGCGGCAACCTAATCTGCGAGTTTAGAAGAGTTTGCCCTCTACTCAAACTCGCAGCATGGTCGACACGTGGTCCTAGGAGGTCCTATGAGGACACTTGAACTCTCTTTCATGCTCGAGGGAAGTTCCCGAATACTCACGGCCTCAGCTAGGTCGCGGAAAGATTTTTCCGCGAGTAAAAATTGGTCGGCATGGTTCCTTTTAACTCATAGTGCAGTGGAGTGGGACTGCTATGTAGTTACAGGTAGCCAAGGGCAGCCGTATGCAATCTCCTTCGCTGACCGGGCATTTTAATTGGCTCACTGAAGTTTTCAGGACCAAGGAAAACCGACCGGTAGGTTAAATGCCCACTAAACTTTATTAAACACTAGACTAAGTGGGACCCGTTGGGTCCCAGCATCACACGGGAGGGCTGGTCACCAATGCAATATTCCACCTCTCCACCAATTCCAATACTGCTCGCCAGTGGGGGTGGGGGGGGGGGGGGGAGGCTGTCTGTTGCGCTAGTATGGGTGTTGCGGGCCGAAGGTACTGGTTTCCAGAGGGCTAGTATAGACATTGTGGGCCGTATGGATGCTTGGGCAGGCATCCAACTGTTGCAACAATTTTAAAAGCCAAGCCAAGGCAAACAATTGGGCTGCAGACACCTGACAACCAAAATTCATTTTGAGAACACAAACTTGTTTAAAAAAAAAAAGGAGAGGCAAACAATTGGGCTGCAGACACCTGACAAACAAAATTCATTTTGTGAACACAAACTTTTTAAAAAGGGCTGCAGCCACTTTACAGCCGCATCGAGGGGATTCTCCGTGGAGTAGACGTGCGTTCAGTGTTATTCGCAGCTCAGAGAGCCATGACCCTCTCACTTCCTGGTCTGGCAGAGAGAGTGAGGCACGACACTTCCTGGTTTTATAGTCCCTCCTCCTGCCGCCAGCGGGGGCAGCAGAGAGAATGGTGAATTTTGTAAAAACATTAATATCTCTCTCATTTTTCATCGACGGAAACAATCCCCCACACTCATATGGCGGAGGGGGGCTCTGAGTGAGGAGGGCAAAAATGACGGCCATAGGTGGTGGCGTTCTCTCGCAAATCGCAGCACAGTCGACCAAAAGCGGTCAAGATAAGAGATTTAGTAATATCGATCGTCTGACTTCTTAAAAGTGGCTCCACACCTCTCCTCCTCGCTCCCTCTTCGCCGCCCCCCGCGCTCTCTAAAGGACTTAGCGTACACTGTGCAGCCGTCTTTTACCTTCCTCTTCATCGCAGGTGTGAATTTCAGACAGCGCTACCCCACTTTCCCTGGCCCCCGACTTTGCGATGTGTGTGTGTGTGTGTGCGCGTGTGGACGGCCGATCCAGTTCGAGGTTTTTCAGGCAAGTGCCCTCCAGCTTGAAGGTCGAAGACACTCTTCTGAATTCACGGATTAGGTTGCCGCAGTGAGACGGGGCGGTCCCACTGCGGCAACCTAATCTGCTAGTTTAGAAGAGTTTCCCCTCGACTCAAACTCGCAGCATGGTCAACATGTGATCCTATGAGGTCACTGGAACTCTCCTTCAGGCTCGAGGGAAGTTCCCGCCAACTCGTGGCCTCAGTTTGGTTGGGGAAAATTTTTTAGCATGTTGAAAATTTTTCCGCGAGTAGAAACTGGTCGGCATGGTTCTTTTGAACTCGTAGTGCAGTGGAGTGGGGTCGCTATGTAGTTGTAGGCAGTTGAGGGCCTTCGCTGACTGGCCATGTTAATCTCCTTTGCTGACCAGGCATTTTAATTGGCTCATTGGAGTTTTCAGGACCAAGGAAAACAAGACCGGTAATGTAAAATGCCCACTAAACTTTATTAAAAGTTGTCTGACTTCTTCAAAGTGTCTACACTCCTTCTCCCCCCCCCTTCTCTCTCCCCCCCCCCCCCCCCCCCCCCCCTTCTCCCCCCCCTCCCCCCCCTCCCCCCCCCCCCCCTTCTCCCACCCCCCCCCCCCTTCTACCCCCCCCCCTTCCCTCCCCCCCCCCCTCATTTTGGGAATTGTGTTGCTTGTGTGTGTTTAAAGATGACCTGAAATGCAGAGTCCAGCATTTTTAAGACTAATCTATATTACTAAGAGTAAGATCTTGACCAAGCTTAGAACAGCTTGTATTGGAGCCTACCAGGGAGAAGGCAATTCTGGATTTAGTGTTATGTAATGAACTTGATTTGATAAAGGACCTTGAGGTTAATGAGCCATTAGGAGGCAGTGACCATAACATGGTCAGGTTTAATCTACAATTGGAGAGGGCAAAGGGTAGATCGGAGGTATCAGTGTTACAGTTGAATAAAGGGGTCTATGGGGCCATGAGGGAGGTGTTGGCCAAAGTTGACTGGAAAGATACACTAGCAGGGATGACAGTGGAACAAAAATGGCAGGTATTTCTAGGAATAATACAGAAGGTGCAGGATCTGTTCATTCCTAGGAGGAAGAAAGATTCCAAGGGGAAGAAGGTACGTCCGTGGCTGACAAGGGACGTCAGGGACAGTATAAAAATTAAAGCGAAGAAGTAAAACGTAGCAAAGATGAGCGGGCAACAAAAGGATTGGGTAATGTTTAAAGAACAACAGAAAATAACCAAATAGACAATACAGGAAGAAAAGATGAGGTGCGAAGGTAAGCTAGCCAAGAATATAAAGCAGGATGGTAAAAGCTTCTTTAGGTATGTGAAGAGGAAAAAATTAGTTAAGACCAAAGTTGGACCCTGGAAGACCGCAAAAGGTGAAATTATTATGGGTACAAGTAAATGGCAGATGAGTTGAACAGGTACTTTGGATCCGTCTTCACTAAGGAGGACACAAACAATCTTCCTGATATAGTAGTGGCCGGAAGATCTGGGGCGACGGAGGAACTGAAGGAAATCCACATTAGGCAGTAAATGGTGTTGGATAGACTGATGGGACTGAAGTCTGATAAATCCCTAGGGCTTGATGATTTGCATCCCAGGGTACTTAAGGAAGTGGCTCTAGAAATCGTGGATGCATTGGTGATAATTTTCCAATGTTCTATAGACTCAGGATCAGTTCCTGTGGATTATAGGGTAGCCAATGTTATCCCACTTGTTAAGAAAGGCGGGAGAGAGAAAACTGGGAATTATAGACCAGTTAGCCTTACGTCGGTGGTGGGGAAGATGCTGGACTAAATTATAAAAGATGAGATAGCCGAACATTTGGACAGCAGTAACAGGAACGGTCCGCGACAGCATGGATTTACGAAGGGGAAATCATGCTTGACTAATCTTCTGGAATTTTTTGAAGATGTAACTGGGAAAATGGACACTGGAGAGCCAGTGGATGTAGTGTACCTGGACTTTCAGAAAGCATTTGATTAGGTCCCACATCGGAGATTAGTGGGCAAAATTAGGGCACATGGAATTGGGTGTAGAGTGCTGACATGGATAGAGAAGTAGTTGGCAGACAGGAATTATAGAGTAGGGATTAACGGGTCCCTTTCAAAATGGCAGGCAGTGACAAATGGGGTACAGCAAGGCTCGGTGCTGGGCCACAACTATTTACAATATACATCAATGATTTGGATGAAGGGATTCAAAGTAACATTAGCAAATTTGCAGATGACACAAAGCTGGGTGGCAGTTTGAACTGTGAGGAGGATGCTATGAGAATGTAGGCGACTTGGACAGGTTGGGAAGTGGGCAGATGCATGGCAGATGAAGTGTAATGCGGATAAATGTGAGGTTATCACTTTGGTACCCTGCTTGAAGTGGTAGGAAACTGCACTTGAGTTTGGTGGCCCTGCACCCTGCTTGAAGTGGTATGAAACTGCACTCGAATTCGGTGGCCTTGCACCCTGCTTGAAGTGGTCGGACTGCACTTGAATGGTGGCCCTGCACCCTGCTTGGTGGTATAAAACTGCAATTGAATTTGGTGGCCTTGCACCCTGCTTGTAATGGAATTTCAAGGAATAGCCGTGAGTGAGCTGCCAGCACATCAGGCTTGAGCTGTCACCCCAAGAATCCATTTGGCCCACAATGTCCATACTAGCCCCCTGGAAACCAGTCCCTTCAGGCCACAATACCCATACTGGTGCTCCAGAAAGCGCCCCCCTCCCACTGGCCACCAATATTGGAACTGGTGGAGAGGTGGAATATTGCATTAGGGGACCAACCCTCCGTGTGAACATGGGACCCAACGGGTCCCACTTCGTCTAGTATATATATATATATATATATATACAACAGGTTTGACAGGAGACCATGCTACAGCAACTAAACAAGTCCAGCATATCAATCTTCCAGTCTTTCCTTATGGCTACAATTTTCCTGTTCTGGCAACATCCTTGTAAATCTGAATCGTGTCCAAGTGATTTTGGGGCAGGTGATGAGGCTTTTGATGGGCACAACAGATATTAAAGTGGCCCATATATTCCCATTTGATTAGAAGGATTTGTTTTATTTGAAGCTTAACATGGTGTGCCATTTAACATCCAATGAGTAAAGCCATCCTTGTTGTCAAGGTTGACAGCTGGGCAGTTTAAAGTGGGGCGATGGGGTTTAGTTCAGTTTAGCTTAGAGATACAACGCAGAAACAGGCCCTTCGGCCCACCGAGTCCGCACCGACCAGTGATCGCTGCACATTGACACTATCCTACACACTCAGAACAATTTTACACTTACACCAAGCTAGTTAACCTGCATTCCTGAACGTCTTTGGAGTGTGGGGAGAAACCAAAATCTTTGGAGTGTGGGAAGAAACCAAACAAAACCCACGCGGTCATGGGAAGAATGTACAAACTCCGCACAGTCAGCACCCGTAGTCGGGATCGAACCTGGGTCTCCAGTGCTGCAAGCACTGTAAGGCAGCAACTCTACCGCTGCACACTGTGGCCGCCCTAAAACAAGTGGTTTTCTTTCTGAAATGTTTCTGAAAATCCCAGGTGGGGGAGGTGGATCTGCAATCATGGGTCCAGGGATGGGATTAGAATGTTTTCTTTCATTCATAAAGGGAATTTCATGAGCTCCTATCCAGGTTTCCCACGCATACCCATTTTTGTTTCTGTGACCTACAATGTGCAGCGCATGCTTTGCACAGACCCACACTCTTTTGCTAAAAATGCTCAAATTGGTCAGCGAGGCATACAAAAAAATGTCGAACTTTTAAGTAATCTGCATCATTAGAGATACAATGCAGAAACAGGCCCTTCGGCCCACCGAGTCCGCACTGACCAGTGATCGCCACACATTGACACTATCCTACACACACTCGGAACAATTTTACACTTACACCAAGCTAATTAACCTGCATTCCTGAACGTCTTTGGAGTGTGGGGAGAAACCAAAATCTTTGGAGTGTGGGAAGAAACCAAACAAAACCCACGCGGTCATGGGAAGAATGTACAAACTCCGTACAGTCAGCACCCGTAGTCGGGATCGTTGTATGTTTAATTCTATTTTAACACATCCACTTGTGTCATGGGTAATATCAACTAGCACAGCACGTCAGAAATGATTTCTGAATGCAACCAATTATACATAATTATATTTGTAACAAGGTTTTGAGGGAAATTTTCAGCTGTATGATAATGTTTTATCATATTAACTACCTTCTTAACGAGACTGTGGAACTCTCTGCCACAGAAGGCAGTTGAGGCCAGTTCATTGGCTATATTTAAGAGGGAGTTAGATGTGTCCCTTGTGGCTAAAAGGATCAGGGGGTATGGAGAGAAGGCAGGTACATGATACTGAGTTGGATGATCAGCCATGATCATATTGAATGGCGGTGCAGGCTCGAAGGACCAAATGGCCTACTCCTGCATCTATTTTCTATGTTTCTATGAGACATAGCAACAGAAAATTGCTGATTAGCAGAGCATTGTTTTATTTATACCTTGCCACGGAAATCTGTTGAATTAACTGAATTCATTTGGTGAAAGTTTGCAGTTATCATGAGAGTATCTTGTCGAAATCTTCGCAATTATCATGATGTTTTTGCTTTAATATTACAGAAATCTCTTGACATTGAGTGATGGAATTAAAAAGAAATGCAAATAAGATCATGATGAATATGCATTTTCACAAGCTGTGATTGTTTACGTTATAAAAACACTTGATATTTATCAAAATTCCTCGACAAATGTATAAATATAACGACAAATTATTTCCTGGACAGATGCTGGGAAAGCAGATTAAGTGAGAAGTGAGTAAAAAACAAACTGTTTGAGGAACTCAGCATGACTTTTTGGGTCAGACCAGACTCATCAGCCAGCTGTCCATTTCCCTCCACAGGCTCAGTTCCTCCAGATTTTGTTTTTTGCTCAGGATTCCAGCAACTGCGGACTTGTACGTCTCCACACATACAAGTGCCACTTTTAAAAGTGGTCAGGCTGTCCCCTTCTTGTTTAATGGGCAAGTTGCATAGACGTACACTTGTGTAAACAATTCACAATAGGTGGTCCCATTTACTGAATGTCCTGTGTTATTGCAACAGGAGGATAGTGAGGGCGTTCCGTCCATTTCATATATATAAAAACATTGTGGTGGCTTGTGCTCTTCCCGATTTGGCTACAACTGAGTCGCTGCCACAAGGTGCACCAGCGAGCCCTTCTTCCCCAGCTGTCGCACTGTCAGGTCGACGTGTCTGTTGTACTGGCTCACGTCGTCGCCCTTGGCCGACACGCTTTCTCCAGGCTACCGCCACTGACGGGACCAGCTCAGTCACCGTGAGGCTCCCGCCACCGCCGCCTCCTCCTCCTCCCCAGAGTCTCCGACATCTTCAAACTAGGACATCTGGGGGAAGGAGGAGGAGGAAGTGGGGAGCCGTGGGGGGGGGGGGGGGGGGGGGGGGGGGGGGGGGGGGGGGGGAGGGGGATAGCCACTGGTTCCTGGAGAATTACTCCTCCTTCCCAGCTCGATGGCAATTTCTCGTTTTCTGGCCTGCTTTCATTTTTTGCAGAGGATATTAATTAAATGTACTTGCAACATTAAAAGTTTCACAGCATCCCAATGGACTATAAACAATTTACGATTCTAGCAGCAATAAGCAGTCGAGGCTGTAATCTACTAACGTTGTAGAGGTTGGACTGCAAAAGTAATAAGTCATGAATAATTAAATTGTTTATGTGTGCAAGATGAAGTGAAGTATTTGCAGCATAAATTTGAATGCTGTGAATCGTATTTAAAAAAATCATTCTTTCACTATTAATATGTCACATATTACTAGTGTCACATATTATTACAGCATACAAAATTTGTTAAGGTGTACCATTCCTTTGTGCTAAATCATAAATTTTATTCCATTGTTTGTCATGTGAGCAATTTCAGGAAGATATTTGTAAAGGAGCTGAGGTGGTAAATGCATAACAATATATATATATATTTATTGGGGGGGGGGGGGGGAGGAGAAAGCTGGAAGAAAGGAGGGGCAGGACAAAGCCAGGTAGGTAATAGACTGATATATTTCAGAAAATATATTTCATGATCAAATATTTCTCACAGTCTGTGAACAACAGGATTATAAATGTCAGAAAATTGGACTTTGGATAATTATGTCTGATTTGTAGCACAAATGTTGTGCACATTTAAGAAAGTGCATTCCAATCTCACTATCTGAGTGTATGTTGATGCAGTGATCCCATTAGACAAGTGAGTAATGCAGTGTAGCTGATTTGTACAATGTACCTATTTCACAGATAATCTGGAACATTTGGGCTGGAACAGTTCATCATGTAAATTAATCATTGTCAAGACATTACAATGCCCTTTAAAATAGAACATTGAGAGATAAACCACATTGATGTGTAGGAAAGATCTGCAGATGCTGATTTAAATGGTTTACTTCAAGTAGCCCTTGCTTTCCCTCTCTCCCCATTCCCTCCCCCTCCCCAGTTCTCCTCCCAGTCTTACTGTTTCCAACTACATTTTATCTCTGTTCCGCCCACTCCCCTGACATCAGTCTGAAGAAGGGTCTCGACCCGAAACGTCACCCATTCCTTCTCTCCAGAGATTCTGCTGCCTGTCCTGCTGAGTTACTCCAGCATTTTCTGTAAGCCACATTGATATTCGTTCCTGAATTCCTTACATGGAAAGTCCTCGATAACTCAATGTTTATTGCACGTTGCCCTTACTTTCTTTTTACTAATACAAAGTGGGAAACTGGATCAACGAGCTGGATTTGGCCTCCTGGCTGAACCCATTGCATCAGATACCTGTCCACCAAAACCAACCTGGATGTTGCCAATTTGTAAGACCATAAGACATAGGAGCAGAATTAGACCAATGGTTGATCTATTTTGCCCTCTCGACCCAATTCTCCTGCCGCCTTCTCATAACGCTTGATGCTTATTAATAAAGAACCTATCAATCTCCACTTTAAAAATACCCAATGCATTGGGATCAACAGCCATCTGTAGCAATGATTTCCTCAGATTCACCATCCTTTGGCTATAGGAATTCCTCATCTTCTCCATTCTAAAAGTACGTTCTTTTAATCTGAGGCTGTGCTATCTCATTCTAGGCACTCCCATTACTGAAACAACCTTTCCATGTCTCTATCTTGGCCTTTCATTAAACGGTAGGTATCGATGAGATTCCCACTTCCTTTCAAAGCTCAGCTCGGGCCCAGAGCCATCAAACGCTCTTGTACGTTAACTCAAATATTCCCCGGAATCATTCTTGTGAACCACCTCTGGACTCTTGCCAACTTCAATACTTCCCTCCTCAGGTATGGGGCCCAAAAAACTCCAAATTTGACCTAACCTTTTCCCAATAAAGCCTCAGCATTGCTTCCTAGTAATAAACCCCATTTTCTGTTGGTTAAATTGATTTTAAGATAGATGTGCTACGTAATCCAGTTTCAAGGTCCATGTTTTTGAAAATAGTTAGTGGCTGCAAGCTTTGGACATGTGTATTAAAGCAATCAGGCTTGAAAATGAGAAAGTATAGCACCTTAGCCTATCTGATAGAATGCATGCCAGATGTGATCCAAGCCTGTTGGGTCAGAGTGTCTACAATTCATTTTAAGAATCGAATGAGAACATTAGCAATCAGGAGTTTGAGGCAGCTGCAAACTGGGGCCACTGTAAACTGTTTATTGTAAAGCAAACCCAATTTATTGAAGAGTGCAGGAAACAGCATGGTAATTTCTCCAGAAAAATTCAATGGATGGTGATTAGAGAGAAACAATGTTCACCAAATCAATATCAATGATTTACAGCACTGCAGTATTAAGGTTTGATTGCCAGAGGCATAATTCAGTCACTTCCAATCTATCAGTAAAATAGCATTATCATTTTCACAGAAAGTTCCTCTGTTGGGATTGCAAGGCAGTAATCTTTTTAATAGGCTTATGGACAAATGGCTGATTATGGAAAGAATCTTGGGTGTTAACATTTCCACTAATTCAGGGTATCTAAAGTAGTTCCAATGTTTAAAAAATTCAAATTTGAAATGTAAGAAATCGAAGGAAAATATCAGTAAGGGATGAACATTACCTTGCATGTGTAATATTTAAGATCCTTTTGTTGAAAAAGTAGCTGATTTTGTTTTTTTTGCTGGAAAATAAGCAATTTATACCAACACATCAAAAATCATCAACAGAATCACCTAAATTGGCTAGAATGAAATAACAATGGGAAAATTATGCATCAAGTACAAGGAATTAAACTCTTGCAATTGCAAAAAGAATGGAGCACTATATCTTAAAGTCCCAAGGCATGATTAGGACCTACATTCCAATGACAAAAATGCAAACAAAATGAATATTATTACTGTGAACATGCTGGAAGTAATTCAGTGAGAGTACAATGGCCATGCTCATCATGAAAATGCCAATCTCTCTTGTAATACCCTAATCAGAAAATTGTTTGGTTTGATTCTGTATTTTGACTTCCATTACAAATTGTAAATGTTTTTCCATTGAAATTCCTTTCCTAAATAAATTAGATGGGAATGAACTATCTAATCCTTGAAGTGGATATTAGCTGCCAAATAAAACCTAGTCAGGCAGAGATTAGGTGGACTGGTACTTTGTAAACAAGAAGCTTTTTCTCTGTAGATGAGAATTTAAAAATTATGTTGGTGACAGCTTTCATGATAAACTATGCAATTCAGAATATCATAGTTTTATGGTGTGAGATGAAGCCGTATGGCTGTTAAGTCCTTACTAATTCAACATCTTGCCTCTCCCCGATGAATGACAAATTCTTCACTTTCTATTGTTTATCCAACTCCTTTTTCAATGCTGCAGTGAACTACATTACTACACTTGGTAGTGCGTTGGCTTTCTTCATATTTTATTAATTTGCAGATCACCTTCATTCTACATAACTAATAACCAGTGTCGACATCTTCTCTTTGTCTGCCCTACTCTATCCTTCCTGATTTTAAGTACCTTTGTCCGATCTCCTCACATTTCTCTGTTCAATATGAATAATTCCAGCCTCTCTAGTGGGACAAAATGATGTTTTGTTATTGGAACCATTTAATAAGTATCTTACATACACTTTCTCAGGCTTTCATATCTTTCTCAAAGTGTCCAAATCGGATAAACTACTCCTGTGTTTATAAAGGTTCATCATGTTTTCCTTCTTCTTGTACTCTAGATTCAGATTCTTCTTGTACTCTATATATATTCAGAAAGCTTAAATTCCTGTTTGTTTTTAGTCATTTTCTCAATCTGCCCTGCCACTTCATTAGTTAGCACCAGATCTGTCTGTTCCTTGGCATCATTTAGAATTATGGTGTTTTATTTATATCAGTTGTGTTTAGTTTAGAGATACAGCTTGGAAGCAGATCCTTCATGCCCACGCCGGCCAACAATCATTGGTACACTAGTTCTAGCCCCACATTAGAAACAATTTACAGTAGCCAATTAACTTACGAACCTGCACGTCTTTGGAATGTGGGTGGAAACCGAAGGATCCAGAGAAAACCCATGCAGTCACAAGGAGAACATATAAACATATATACAGACAGCACCCATAGTCAGGATCGAACCTGGGTCTCTGGTGCTAAAAGGCAGCAACTCGACCATTGCATCACTGTGCCACCCAAAACAACTTCTACTTTCTCCTACCAAAATATAACACCACATTTTTTAGCAATGAGTTTCCGCTCCTGTCAACCATTCCATCTGTATCTCCTTGAAGTCAGTTACCATTACTTATCACAATTCACTGCATCTTTGAATTTTATGTCATCTGCAGATTTGGAAGTTATGACCTGTGCACCCAAGTCTGCATTATTACTAAAAAGAAAGGTAGTAGTTCAAGTACTCTACTGACATGTTTCACTGTACACCGCCCTCCAATCTGAACTACAATTTTCATTACTATTCTCCGCCATGGTCTCTTGATGACAAGCCTATTATCTGGCACTTTATCAAATTGCTTTTGGAATTCCTTAATTACATTTCTCTCTTTGACCTTTTCTGTTATTCTTCAGACATTTATCAAATTAATAAGCCATGCTTTGCCTTTGACAAATAAATGGTGGCTTTCTTTAATCAATCCACATTTGTCCAAGTGACTGCTAATCTTATCCTTGGTTATTGTCTCTGAAAACACCTCATCACCAAGATGAAACTGACTTCTCTGTATTTATGACAAAGTTTATCCTTACATAGCATTTTGAAAAGGTGTTTCTACCATTTACAGCTTTACAGTTCTATGTTTAGAGATATTTGGAGATTATGGCCATTAGCCTCTGGAGTTTCCTCTCTTACTTTTCTCAGCAAAGTAGATGCACCGTATCTGGATCTGGTTATTGATCCATTTTATGTACAACAAACATTCCTGATAACTACGCTTTTTAAACAATCCAGAATCTTAAATTGATCTTCTTTTGCTGCTAATCAGCAAATCTGGCGACACAGTGGTGCAGTGGTAGGGTTGCTGCCTTACAGTGCTTGCAGTGCCAGAGACCCATGTTTGATCCCAACTACGGGTGCTGTCTGTACAGAGTTTGTTCTTCCCGTGACCTGCGTGGGTTTTCTCTGTTCAAGAAGGAACTGCAGATGCTGGAAAATCGAAAGTACACAAAAATGCTGGAGAAACTCAGCGGGTGCAGCAGCATCTATGGAGCGAAGGAGATAGGTAACGTTTCGGGCCGAAACCCTTCTTCAACCTTGGGTTTTCTCTGAGATCTTCGGTTTCCTTCCACACTCCAAAGACGTGCAGGTTTGGTGCTTAATTGGCTTGGTATAAGTGTAAATTGCCCGTAGTGTGTGTGTAGGGTTGTGTTAATGTGCGGGGATCGCAGATTGGTGTGGACCTGATGGGCTGAAGGGCCTGTTTCCACGCTGCATCTCTAAACTAAACTAAATCAAATCCTATTGATGAACAGTATAAATTATTCACTTAGATTTTCTACCAAGTTTGCACCTTGATAAGTAAATATTTTCCTTCAGTATTTTCTGTAGTTAGCCTGTGGTCACAGTTATATCCTGTTTTTTTTCTGGTTTAGTTAAACTATTGATGATCATCTGTCTTCAATCTTCTTATCTTTCTCCCTAGTTGGAAAGTACTTGAAATGTGGCTGAAACATCTCCACTATGAAAGCCTTCCAAAAACAAAACATAAAATTATCTATGCCTATTTACTATTTTTTTCTGCACACTAGTCCTTGACATAGGGAGTAATGTTTAGATGTGCGGGCGTTGGAAAGGGTCCGCAGGAGGTTTACAAGAATGATCCCAGGGATAATTTACTTTAGTTTATGAGGAGCGTTTGAGTGCTCTGGGCCTGTATTCGCTGGAGTTTAGAAGAATGAGGGGGAATTTCATTGAAACCTACCAGATAATGAAAGGCCATAGATAGAGTGGACATGGAAAGGATGTTCCTGTAATGGGAGAGTCTAGAAGCAGAGGGCGCAGCTTCAGAATAAAAGGATGTACATATTATTAAGAAGAGATCACTTGCTGTTTTACTTATCTTGAGTTTTTTTTCTAGTTGATTCCCTAGTTCTGGCTCTTTGTTTAAGTCAAGTGGTTGTGTAAACCCACCATGACTGTTTACTGTATTCCTCTCATTCATTGGAACTTTGCTTCATGCGTTCCTTTTAAACTTACCAGGCCTTCATTTTTGGTCCCACTTTTAGACAATAAATTAGTATGGATACAGTTTCATTTGATTGTCCATTTGTTTTTTCCCTGTGAAGAAATAGAATTCAAAAGATCTTTGAATGGCTTGCTTTAACTCCAAATGGTTTGAGAGCCAAAGATGAGATAGTCGGTCATCTTTTCCCCAGGATGAAAAAATCAAACATTGGAGGGCATGGCTTTAAGGAGAGAGGGGTAAAGTTTAATTGAGATGTGCGGGGCACGCTTTATTTACACAGATGGTGGTAAGCGTCTAGAACGCACTGCCAGGGTTGGTGATTGTGAAAGAAATGATAGTGGCATTTAAGAGCCTTTCAGATATGCATATTGAAATGCAGGGAACGCAGGGATATGGAATATGTGCAGGCAGATATTGTGGGCCCAAGTGCCTGTTCTCGTGCTGTACTTTTCTATGTTCAGCACCAGCAAGTATTTTTTGCTAAAGAACTATCAAGTCATATTGTGGTACCCTTACTTTTTTGTTGAGAATTGCCAATATTATTCCACTGCTTGGAAGGAAAACAAACATTCACCCCCCACTTTCTCTTGCACTGAGCCCTTCAGGGATAGCTTGTTAATTCCCAGTTAATTAGAACTATATTTACACCAAAAAGAAGAAAGTTAATTTGATTATTATGAAGATTATATAATTTGGAGTCAAATAGAAAATCATATTTTTGCACTGTGGCTGTGATTAAATGCCTCGGACTTGATACTGTGCTATTGAGAAGTAATTTGATTCGCGGTATCGGATTCAGTGAAATAGAACTGAAGAAAAACACAGCCTCTATTACTTAATAGAAGACATTTGAAAGCTTGCTGCCAGAACTGGTTTAGTTCAAACATACAGTACAAATAAGCTTTATTTCCATCCACAAATGTGTCATTTGTATGACATGAGAGACAACTCCAAGCAACTCCAATGCCCCCGTCGGAAGGGGCGGAAACAGATTTTGAGCATTACTGGAAAAGGAATTTGGGAATTGTCTGAATGCATTTGAAGTTGGCAAGAGGTAGTGGAATCTCTGGAGACACCTGGAACAGCAGGTGCTGAACCCTCTCTCCCTCCCACCCACCCCCACCCCCCACCCCCAATGCCCCACCCAGATGTGAACCCATTTTACCCCCTTTTCCCTTCCTCCCATCCTCTTTCTCTCGCTGCACACTTCATTCTTCTCTGCATCTCACAGCCTTTTGTCTTCTTTTCACCCCTGACCTTCATCCAACCATCTGCCAATCCACCTCTCTGCATGGATCTACATATCACTTGCCAAGTTTTGTCCTACTTTCTCTCTCTTACTACAATTAGTCTAAAGAAGGGTCACGGCCTGAAAAGTCACCTATCCAGTCTTCCAGAGAAGCTGCTTGGCCTGCTGCAGCACTGTGTGTCTTTTTTGTGTGGCATCTAGTGAGTTGGGGAATGCATTATAGGGTCTGTGATAAAGAAGGCTGAAGATTGAACACAAGTTGAGTCCAGGGTTGCCAGATTGAAATTTTAATTTATAATCAAACGACACTCGGAAAAAGCCTAAAAAAAACAAACAATACTAGAAAAACCCAGAAAAAAGCCCAAAATTCTTTGATATATTTTTCATATACGCATCACATGAAAACCTCCAGATCCAGGTCACTACTATCCTCCCCATTGGAATGAATGGAACATATGGCATAAATCTTGTCTGATGTGAAGTTTTTCAGCATTTCTGGAGATGCAGTGGTCTTTGCAATATTTGCTTGAAAGCAACAGTTCTGCCCTGATTCTCACAATTGCATCAAGAAGATTCAGCTGCATTCTGTTTCTTGCCTTCATTTTAACGGAGGATACAAGAGAGAATACCCTCTCAACCACAGCATTCCTGGCAGGGGTTATTAGGTAAGTAAGGGCAAAAGTGGTGAGCTCTATAAATGCCTGATGCTGAAGTACACCAATCCAAAACTGTTCAGTGTCAAAAGGCAGTCCATTTTTTTTAAATGGAGCTTCTTCTTGCCAATCAACAAAAGGCATTTGTCTGTATTGTTCTTCAATTGTGCTGACATTGTTACCTGCATGGTGTATAAAGGGTAACCCGGGAAACCTAGGCCTCGAAATTTGATTCATAATTATCACAGGGCTCAATTTTGATAAACTTTCAAATGTATCTCTTGCCAACGTAAGTTTACGTGTAACCTGACAGAGAGCTTCTTCTAGGATAGACATACATCTTTCTTTGACATTTTTTTATTTCCGGATGAGCTTCAGCACAGTTGTTCTGCTGTTGGAACTTATTACATGCTGTTAAGAATTTGATACCAAAATCATTTTTTTTCTTCCTTTGGCATCATACAGTCTGTTCTGAAGACTCTTCTGGTGTAAGAATAGTTTTTGGTACAATTCATGAGGATCAGCTTTGATTTGCTGAAAAAGGCTGTTCAGTCTTTCAAATTCCTGCACAACAGGTGTTGCAAACACAAAGAACAATTAGTTTTTGAAGTCTGACACCATTTCCTTTAGGAGTCTTGCTTTGAATTTTGTATCTAACTTTGATTGAGCTAGTTCAGCGGAAGCGAAATAAACCTATAGGTTTTCCCAGTTCATCAAAATATCTTTCCACCCACAAGCCACCGCGTAAATTAGAGCACATGGTATTGGGGGTAGGGTGTTGACATGGATAGAAAATTGGTTGGCAGACTGGAAGCAAAGAGTAGGAGTGAGCGGGTCCTTTTCAGAATGGCAGGCAGTGGCGAGTGGAGTGCCGCAAGGCTCAGTGTTGGGGCTGCAACTGTTTACCATATATATTAATGATTTGGAAGAGGGAATTAGGAGCAACACTAGTAAGTTTGCAGATGACACAAAGCTGGGTGGCAGTGTGAACTGTGAAGAGGATGTTAGGAGGTTGCAGGGTGACCTGGACAGGTTGAGTGAGTGGGTAGATGCGTGGCAGATGCAGTATAATATAGATAAATGTTAGGTTATCCACTTTGGCAGCAAAAACACAAGGGCAGATTATTATCTCAATGGGGTTAGGTTAGGTAAGGGGGAGGTGCAGCGAGACCTGGGCGTCCTTGTACACGGGTCACTGAAAATTGGCTTACAGGTACAGCAGGCAGTGAAGAAAGCTAATGGAATGTTGGCCTTCATAACAAGAGGATTTCAGTATAGGAGTAAGGAGTTCTTCTGCAGTTGTATAGGGCTCTGGTAAGACCACATCTGGAGTATTGTGTACCGTTTTGGTCTCCTAATTTGAGGAAGGACATCCTTGTGATTGAGACCGTGCAGCATAGGTTCACGAGATTGATCCCTGGGATAGCGGGACTGACATATGAGAAAAGATTGAAAAGACTAGGCTTGTATTCACTGCAGTTTAGAAGGATGAGGGGAGATCTTTTAGAAACATATACAATTATAAAAGGACTGGACAAGCTAGATGCAGGAAAAATGTTCCCAATGTTGGGTGAGTCGAGAACCAGGGGCCACAGTCTTAGAATAAAGGGGAGGCCATTTAAGACTGAGGTGAGAAAAAACTTTTTCACCCAGAAAGTTGTGAATTTATGGAATTCCCTGCCACAGAGGGCAGTGGAGGCCAAGTCACTGGATGGATTTAAGAGAGAGTTTGATAGAGCTCTAGGGGCTAGTGGAGGCAAGGGATATGGGGAGAAGGCAGGCACGGGTTATTGATAGGGGACGATCAGCCATGATCACAATGAATGGCGGCGCTGGTTTGAAGGGCCGAATGGCTTCCTCATGCACCTATTTTCTATGTTTCTATGTAAATGAAGGTTTTTCAAAAGAGAGGGGGTGGGGGGGGGCAGTTCGGGTTGGTTCAAATTCTATAGCTGGGTTCATCACTATAAACAATTCTTTATATGTTTCTCATCTTAATTCACTACGGCAAAACCAATTGGGTATTTCTGACGGTAAAAATCCAATATTTGATGATAGCTTGGATGCTACATATTGAATGCACAGTGCACAGCATGTGGCCTGACTGCTGGGTGGGTCCTAGTGCTCCCACCCTCTTAGTTGGTGGCAGAAATATTGCCAAATGTAACTGACCATAAAACATTTCTCTTAAAGGAAAATGTTTTAGAAAAAGGATGGTATGTAATTTTCGTGCAGATAATTTTAGCATGTAAAAAAGCCAGGAAAAAGCCCAAAAGCCAAATTAATTTTCTGATGCCAACCAAATTTTAAAGAAGCCAGATTTCTGGAATTTGGCACTAAAAAAGCCAATCTGGCAATCCTGGTGGAGTCTTAGGTTACTGAACTTAATATTGTAGAATATAGTCACTGGAGGCTTGACCTTAAGCAAATGTGATTATTTTTGTTTGTCAAAGCAAAGCTCGAAACGCTACCTTGCAGCTTGATTTAAAGTCATCTGATTGGAACACAGGACATCACAGGTCACTTTCGGCAGTTAAACACTTTCCATAACCCAGAGACTGCTGAAATTCAGTGATCGTTCTTGCATTTGACATCACAAATACACATGCAGGGGTCCTAGCAGTTGCATTCATTTACAAAAAGTGGTGAACAACGTCCGGTCCATCACAGGTACTGACTTCCCTACCATTGAAGGGATCCATAAGAGGAACTGTCTCAAAGAGGAACTGTCTCAAAGAGGCAGCAAGCATCATCAAGAACCCACACCAGCCTGGCCACACTCTCATTGTACTCATACCATCGTGAAGAAGGTGTAGGAGTGTGAAAACTGTTAGCGTCCTGATTCAGTTTCATCTCTATTATTGGAAGAACCAATACTCCGATGATTGATTATGCAGGGTGTAATACGTTCCTCATTCCTGGAGGTGTATACATGCTTGTCAAATATGACTTTATTCCCAAAGAATCTTCAGAGACACAACATCCTCTCTATAAAATTGTTCCTTTGTCACGCCAGGTTTTCAAAGGTAATCATAACAAGAACATGTGACCCAGGGACAGAAAAAACTGCAGATGTTGGGAAACTTGAGCAAAACCCAAAGTGCTGGAGGAACGCAGCGTGTTAGGCAACATTTATGGAGCAAAGTGCATACAATGATTTTGGGTGGGGGGGGCGACCCTTCTTCAGACTGAGAGTAGAGGGTTAGAGGTGAAAAATAAAAGTGTGGCTGGGTCAAAGCTTGGATCCTCTGCCCATCACACTCAGTATCATCACCCCCTATTTGTGGGACACTTTCCTTATTCGTGTTCCTGTAAACCTTTGCTTAAATGGAGAATACAAAGAATAAAGGATATCAGTAAACTTTGTAAATTGTTTCAGTTGAATGCTTGCCCGCTGTTTGCAGATGGTGGATACCTCTATGGTAAATGGCACAATACAGTTGCAGGTTATGGTGGAGATGAATGTAAGAGATAAAGTATCAGCAGGAGAGAGGTCCATTGCTTGGCTTTACAAATTTACTTCCAGGCATATCTGGTCAAATGTTAAAACTTTCTGCAATGGGAATTAATGTTGGCAGCTGGACACCATCCCACTTGCCTCCTTGTCAAAATTATTTTGTTGTCAGAGACACAAATTGCAATTACATTATTTCAGGTCAGAACCGGAACAAATGAAATGAAGTTTTTAAAAATGGGTATTTTTCAAAATTACAGTTTTGCTTATTTTTGAAAGTTCAAAATAGTTTCTGTAAAGATTTGCATTTTGTTGCGAGCATAAACAGGAACTCCTTCTCGATCGCTTGTGCTAAATGCTGAACATGGTAAAAGTTGTGTTTTCTGCTCTTCTTCTGAATTCTGAAGCATGCCATAATGGAAGGACACGACCATACTCTGCATAGACTGCTGGCAACCAAGGGAAATGTCTACTTGTTTGAAAATGTGTCCAGCCCACAGGATAATTTGTGAATTAATGTTTCTCATTTCTTCCAGATGTACATTGAGTGTCACTTTGGAACAGGCAATAATCCTGGCAAGATGTCATGGGTTACCTCCACGTTACCTGATGCAGGCTACTGATATGATGAGGAAACAGGTACACAAACTAAAATCTACATATTAAAAAAAATGCACATAATGTTAACTGAATCCTTAGCTCATGGGTCAAAGCTCCTTGGTTTGTGATAGTAGATCTGAAATTCAGAGTCAGAGTCAGTTTATTTGTCATTTGGACCCCTGGAGGTCCAAACGAAATGCCGTTTCTGCAGCCATACATTACACACAAATAGACCCCAGACACAACAATAATTACATTTA
Organism: Leucoraja erinaceus; assembly: GCF_028641065.1. Taxonomy (NCBI): domain Eukaryota; kingdom Metazoa; phylum Chordata; class Chondrichthyes; order Rajiformes; family Rajidae; genus Leucoraja; species Leucoraja erinaceus. Next base: position 61,738,591 of record NC_073380.1, read on the forward strand.
ACATAAACATCCATCACATAGCTGTGATGGAAGGCCAAATAAACTTATCTCTCCACTGCACTCTCCTCCCCCCCGATGTCAGAGTCAAAGTCATAGCCCCCGGCTGGCGATGGCGATTGTCCCGCGGCCATTAAAGCCACGCCGGGTGGTGCGAGTCTGGTTGCAACCGGGTCTCTGCAGCCCCTCTATGGCAAGAGTCCGCGGCCATTGGAGACCAAAAGCAGTGTACAGGCCCCGCTCCAGGAGCTCTCTCGACCCCGTACAACTCGGGCGGGAGAAGTCGCCGTTGCAGGAGCCCTGAGAATCGGTCTTCCAGGGAGCTGGGAAAGCTAACATCGTCCACAGACCCGTCGTTCACTGCCTCCGACTGCACCTGCAGCAGCAGCACTTTCATGCAGCTGCAGTACAACGACAGCACAGCAGCAGCGTCTCCTGCATCTCCCCTTTTCCTAGTCGGCCAGCTCCGATAACGGCAACGGTGAGTCTGGTAAAAGTTGGCTTCTTCCTGCTTGGCTTCTGAATCCTGAAGCCTGCCACGACACCTGGAAGACCCGACAGACCATACTCTGCATAGAGTGCTGGGAGAGAAGGAAAAGTTTCCCCCCTTGTCTGAACCCCCCCCCCCCAGCCCGCACCCCAAATTTGTGAATTAATGTTACATCATTTCTTCCAGAAAAATTGAGTGTAAAAACGCGGACAGGCTGCAGAGGCCGCTTGCAAGATGCCTACCGGCCAAATTCCAATTTTCTCCCCATTGACTCAGTTGCAGTTTAATCTGAAGAACTGATCAACTGTGGTACTCGCGACATTTGATTCAGTTCTTTGGGCCAAAGGAACCATTTATCATAATGCACGGCCAGCATCAAATTCAACATTTAATCTTGCAGCTTTCATTAAATTGTACATATCCAGGGCTTGAATTTTTAAAAGCTTTTATTGGTACTGCTTGGAGGAGTGAATCTTTTGGTTATTATTATTCGGCCATGATTTGTTAACTGAATATATGTGACCATCACAGGGCCTCAATGGCCTGGCACAAACATATCAGGTATATGTTAAATAAATTGGTTGATCCTGCAGATATCCTCAATGTTAGAATGGAAAGAGATGGGGATTTAAAAACCTAATGTTATAATCATCTAGATTGCTGTACTAATAGAAATCTGTTTTAAGGAAATAGCGTTGTTCCATCATTATCGTTTTGCTGTGCCTCAGTTCATACTGAGTAGACAATAGACAATAGATAATAGGTGCAGGAGTAGGCCATTTGGCCCTTCGAGCCAGCACCACCATTCAATGTGATCATGGCTAATCATCCCCAATCAGTACCCCGTTCCTGCCTTCTCCCCATATTACCAGACTCCGCTATTTTTAAAAGCCCTATCTAGCTCTCTCTATAAAGCATACAGAGAACCTGCCTCCACCGCCGTCTGACGTAGAGAATTCCACAGACTCACCACTCTCTGTGAGAAAAAGTGTTTCCTCGTCTCCTTTCTGAATGGCTTACTCCTTATTCTTAAATAAATGGATAAATGTATAATGAGTATAAATGTGAATGCAGCCCAGACCATCACAGAAAACAACCTCCCTTCCATTATCTTCATTTATACCTCATGCTGCCTTGGCAAGGCCAGCAGCATAATCAAGGATGAGTCACATCCCGGCCACTCCCTCTTCTCCCTCTTCTCCACTCTCCCATTGGGCAAAAGGTAAAGAAGTGTAAAAACGCACACCTCCATATTTAGGGACAGTTTCTTCCCAGCTGTGATCAGTCAACTGAACCAACCTACCACAACTAGAGAGTAATCCTGTACTACTATCTACCTCATTGGAGACCCTTGGATTCTCTTTGATTGGACTTTACTGGCTCTATCTTGCACTAAACATGTTTCACATTATTCCCTTTATCATGTATCTTTACTCTGTGGATGGCTCGATTATAATGATGTAATTATTGTCTTTCCGCTTACTGGTTAGCACGAAACAAAAGCTTTTCACTGTACCTCAGTACAAGTGATAATAAACTAAACTAAACTGGTCATTCGTGCAACAGAAGTAGAAGATTTAATAACCACAACACCAACAGGGGCAGCTGGAAACTTCCTGTGATCTCCACTGGTCCATCCGAGCTGTCTTCAGCCAAATTTTGTTATCAATAAATACAAAACCTATTATTATTTTACAAATCAACTGTGTAATCAATTATCCATCACCATCCACAACCACAAACATTTTGCTCTGTTACCAGTTCTGATAGATTGGACACCTGAACTGCACAATAACTGTCCTTTCTTCATCAATCTTCAACCATGTGAAGTCCTTGAGTAACAGCATTTGGTCTGGTACCTTTTGTAATGCCTTTTTTAAATATCCAGATATTTTATACCCATTGATTTTTCTCCCTTAATTACTTTGCCAGTTACATTCTCCAAAACTCCATTAGATTTGTCTAATATATATATATATTTGCCTTTATAAAATCATATCAACTGCATAATTATATTATGATTTTCTAATATCCTGTTACTGGGACCTTAATTGATGAAATTCCACCATTTTGCAACATTATATCTCATGCTGCCTGCTTTATAGCTCCCTCTGTTTTCTCTTTCACAGTTTTTAAAAGGCGTAGTTACATTTGTTAATATCCTATCCGCTTGTGTAGTTCCAGAATTGAGAGTGTATTAAAAGGTAAGCAAAAGACATCAGCGGTCTCTGTGATCATCTCCTTTAGAAATCTGGATGCAGACCGTCGAGCTCAGGGGGTTTGTTCAGTTATGGTCTAATTAATTTCCCTAACACTTTTTTCTGCGTGATATTAATGACTCTATATTTCTTGTCATTAGAGCTTTCAGTTATGTCTCTAGAATCTGTATGTTGCAGTGCAGACCAATACAAAATATTGTTTGGCTTCTCAATCATTCTGTATTCCCCATTATGATTTTTCTCTCCTTGACAGAAATGTATTTCTGTTGTTATTCTGCATATGTCAGGGGTAGATTATGACAGGATATAGGTGTATGATTGCAACAGGATCTCAATCACCTGGGAAAGTGGACCAATCCACCAAGGGAATGGTGGATGGAACTTAATTCATCATATATGAAATAGTTGTCATAGCAGATGTCTAACAGATTAAGTGGGTCATAGTTACTTTCATTTTGGTGTAGATATGAACCAAAATTATGAGCTGAACACAATGTGGCGATGTCGATTGTATTGCTTAGAATTGCCCTTGGTGACCAGTCAGATTTTTTAGTAATCATCAATGAATTGACATATTCATGAACGGTGTCTAATGAAACTCATGTTACAAAGCAGCTGTGAATAAGATATTGGTGAGACACAGAATAAAAAAAGTGTATAGCTGGTGATGCTAGTCAGACTACTTTATAGTATCTCCAATTTGAACAATATGATTTCAAATCTCTTTCATTTTTCAAGGCAAGTGGCAGTTTGAACCATATTATTGACAATTTTGACATTTTGTGAATTGTAATTATCAGCTTAATATTGCCTAAGGCAACACTTCTTGTAAAATTGTTTCGTAGATTTCTTTGTGCTCTAATCTGCCTGATTGGGCACTCACAATGGGGCCAAGGAGTCCAAGAATTGTCAGTCTGGTATATTTTTTCCAAAACAGATATGAAAACAATGATGTTGTACAGGCAGAAAAATAAGTTTATTAGCATTTCAATTTAGTCACCATATTCTGTTGAAGAAGAGCTGTTTGGAGCTATTACTTCAGATGTTAATCATGTTGTTAAATTTATTGATTAAATTTCCCCAACACTCTGAAAAATGCATTTAGGCACAGTACATTGCAGTTAATTAAAAATCCTTCTTCATTACTTAAGACATTAATACCAGAATATAGCATGTTATTAAGTACAGACTGCAATACTTTAACTTATTTTGGAGTACAAAATAGAATCAATTTGTGAAATAAGTATTGTTCAAAAAATGTTATTAATTAAATTACTTTTCAATGACAAGAAAATGAAAGAAATGGGAAGTGTTCATGAAAAAGTAATGGAAGTCATGAGTATTTAATTATTGCCCTCGTGACCATACATAGAATATATCTCCTTAAATAGTACATTTAATTAATGTAAGGGTGATATTTCAGGTTATTTCAGTGTGACAGGTATATTTATACTAAGGCTATTGAATTCTATTGAATTACGTGTTAATATAAATCAGCAACTTTCCAATCTGCTTGTGAAGAACAGAACCAAATCGGATCCCATTTGCAGAACCAAAAGGAAAAATATTTTAAAAATCAGTTTTAATGTCCAATTCAATTTTGAAAATTCAAATATTTCAACATTTTATTTTGAAACTTTGCAAACTTATCACAACTAACCGTCATTCACTTCTATTACCATTGCACTTTCCAGTCAAAACTGTTTCCTTTGTGCAAAGTTGTATCAGTGTCAAAATTCTGTGACCAAATTGATACCAAAAGTTAACTTGTTCATCGTTGTTTCCGAGGCACAAGGCCAAATGGAGAATTTAAGTTTGCCCTCTGGCGCACAATGCTGCTGTGATGTAGATGCCAATTTTCAGATGAGATGTAGGCCAAAGTTCTGCTGGCTATGGCCCAATCATCTTGTGGAAAATTAAAGATCTTTTAACAATGCTTAATGACAAACAATAACAGGTCTGCTATGTCCTCTCCTTCACTCAATTGCCACAGCAACAAATTAAATGATCAATCATGTTATTTTAATTTATCTCTGACTCCCATAGCTATCTAGACTTCACTTCTTCCCACCCTGCTTCCTGTAAGGACTCTATCCCCTACTCCTAATTCCTTCGTCTACGCTGCATATGCACCCTGGATGAGGTTTTCCATACCAGGACATCAGATATGTCCTCATTCTTTAGGAAACGGGGGGTTCCCCTCTTCCATTATATATGAGGCTCTCACGAGGGTCTCCTTGATATCCCTCAGCTCCACTCTTGCTCCCCCTCCCCCCATTCGCAACAAGGACAGAGTCCCCCTTGTCCTCTCCTTCCACACCATCAGCCGTCGCTTACAGCACATAGCATCCTCCAACATTTTCACCACCTCCAAAGGGATCCCACTACTGGCAACATCTTCCCATCTCCACCCCTTTCCACAGAGACCGTTCCCTCCGCAACTCCCTGGTCAACTCATCCTTTCCCACCCAAACTACCCCCTCCCCAGGTACTTTCCCCAGCAACTGCAGGAGATGCAACACCTGTCCCTTTACCTCCCCCCTCGACTCAATCCAAGGACCCCAACAGTCTTTCCAGGTGAGGCAGAGGTTCAGTTGTACATCCTCCAACTTCATTTACTGTATCTGCTGTTTCAGGTGTCAACTCCTGTACATTGGTGAGACCAAGCGCAGGCTCGGCGATCATTTAGCTGAATACCTCCGCTCAGTCTGCCTCAACCTACCTGATCTCCTGGTTGCTCAGCACTTTAACTCCCCCCTCCCATTCCCAATCTGACCTTTCTGTCCTATGCCTCCTCCATTGTCAGAGTGAGGCCCAGCGCAAATTGGAGGAACAGCACCTCATCTTTTGCGGGTAGCTTACACCCCAGCGGTATATGAACTCTCTGCCACAGAGGGTAGTTGAGGCCAGTTCATTGGCTGGCCCTTGTGGCCAAGGGGATCAGAGGGTATGGAGAGAAGGCAGGTACGGGATACTGAGTTGGATGATCAGCCCTATTAAATCTCCAGGCTCGAAGGGCCGAACCTCCTAATTCTCCCATGTCTCTCTAACATCAATAGCACTTGCTTTCCCTCTCTCTCCAGCCTATTACCCTTCCCCAGTTCTCGCACCAGTCATACTGTCTCCGACCACATTCTATCTCTGTCCCGCCCGCTCCCCTGCCATCTGAAGAAGGGTCTCGACCTAAAACGTCACCCATTCCTTTTCGCCAGAGATGCCGCCTGTCCCCCGAGTTAGTTCAGCATTTTGTGTCTACCCTCGATTTAAACCAACATCTGCAGTTCTTTCCTACACATTTTATTTATTGTTCTTGTGGTGCATAAAGTGGCTGTCATGTTTTCACTGTATTTCAAATTAAATGGTTGTATATTAAATTACTTGAATTGTTTGTGTAATTTATGGTAAAATGGTATACAAATTAAGTTTTCTAATTTTTAGTGCACTATTTGTTGATGTATCGTCCAAGAAATTAAATTACCAATTCCCAGAAGGAATCAATTAATCTGCCACCTTCCATGAAACTCTGCACTCCAGCTTTTATTCATTATGAATGAGTAAAGATAATTTGATTGTGTATTTTTATCACTGTGGTCTCTTCCAAGACGTGCATTTAACAATCTATGCATAAATAAGAAGTGCTTGTTTTATTTCAGGGAGCAAGAGTGCAGAACTCTGCTAAGAATCTCGGAGTGAGGGACCGAACTCAACAATCTGCTCCAAGGTAACTGCTCTGTACAATTTAAACAATTAAATGCTCCCAACAACCTAATACTCCACCGTGGTGGCACAGTGGTAGAGATGCTGCCTTACAGCGCCAGTTCGATCCCAACCACGGGTGTTGTCAGTACAGAGTTTGTACATTCTCCCCGTGATCTGCGTGGGTTTTCTCCAAGATCTTCGGTTTCCTCTCACATGCCAAAGACGTACAAGTCTGTAGGTTAATTGGCTTGGTAAATGTAAAAATTGTCCTTGGAGTGTGTATGATAGTGTTAATGTGTGGGGATCGCTGGTCGGCACGGACCCGGTGGGCTGAAGGGCCTGTTTCTGCGCTGTATCCCTAAACTAAACTAAACAAGCAACTGAACGGTAATAATACATTTAATGCAAACAATCGTACATTCATTTATGGAGAAATAGTGGTTATTGTACCACAACTGATGCACCAATAAACCAAAGGTAGGTTGTGTAAGATTATTTTTCCCAGCATTTAAAATCATTTCTAGTATTAAAATATTTTTTCTGTTGCATTTCAAGTTCTAATAACATGATGTAAAAATGTTTCCTTGTTACAGCTAATTTATTTGTAACCGGCATAAATCTGTGCTAACTGGTTACTCTTTTATAAATACAAAATGCTGGAGTAACTCAGTGAGACGGGCAGCAACATCTCTGGAGGGAAGGAATGGGTGACGATTCGGATCGCGACCTTCTTCAGACGTCTGACGAAGACTTGTCATCCATTCCTTTCCTCCAGAGAAGCTGCCTGTCCCACTGAGTTACTCCAGCATTTTGTATTTATTTTCGATTTAAACCAGCACCTGCAGCTCCTTCCTATTCAACTCTTTTATCATTGGATGCAGTTTATTTTTTTCCAATTCGTCTTATGAGGCAGTCCCTTGGGATGGAGAATAACTTGCTTCCACTCTGGTTTTGTGAGCTATAAACTGTGTGATGAGGCCAGAACGGGAACATCATGCCAAGACAACTGGGTTTGTGTCTGCCCGAACTCATGGACTCAGGGTTCTTATCAACATTCCTCATACTCGCACTCTTAGGGGAGCCAAATGTTGAACCTTTGAAGTGCTCTCTCATCATCTTTCCATTCTTCCTCCTTTTCTTTTTCCTTTCTGATCACTATAACTTGAGCAATCCTATTACATTATTAAGTTGAGAATAATGAACCCATCGTGGTAGGGTAAAGTTAGACAAAATTCAAGCACAGCTCAACAAATCTTTTCAAAACTTTACTGAAAATAAGTAATATTAATCCTAAATAGAGTACAACACCACCAATTATGTGACATATTACAAGAAACTACAAAATAATTGCATCACATTGGATGTACAGCAAACTATAATAAATGTTTGCCATGCACCATTGTTTTTAAGTCATCTTGTACACATATAATTCCTTGCAACAGTAAATTCCAGTGTATAATTATCCCCAACTCTGATTCTGGATATCAATTTATCCTACAAATTAAACAAAGATAACTTGACCCCCATCTGAAAAGCGTGATAGGATCAATCTGCACATTCTTATTGCTAAGAATTGTCCTTGAAACCACCCTTTCATAATACAAAATAATCACACCCATAATAATTGATTGATACACATTGTGAGTGTCTATTCCATGACCAACTCATTCCTTTTGTCCATGCATCTTAGTCCAATTAATTTAATTAGTCCTCTGTCATTAATTTTCATGACAGCATTGTTTTAATGGAGAAATGCTCTTAACTTATCAACACTGGAAAAGTTTTCACTGTGTAGAAATTCTGTAGACAATCATGCTGTAGTGTCTGTGGAGAAAGCAGATAGTACAAATTGCGTTCTTGGGTTAGTGTTGTTTGTGAAGGAAAATGACTTTTTCTGTGAATTATTCAGTTCACAGTCTCTTAATTTAGACGTTATCTCTAAAAAGGATGCTGTGGTTTCTCGTTGGCATGCTAAATTTGGATTTTTGGTTGGTGTTGGTTCATCAAGAATTAAATGCTCTTCTTGCTGAATCTGTCTGCCTGGAGAATATGATGAAGGTTGCACGATGAGATGAAATATTCTTTGTTGCATAAATAGGTGAAACATTTATCAAAGCGAACACTTATGCAGGAAAGCATCACCACACTGAGCATATTCAATTGCTGTGAAAATTGTTGATTGTCATTATGGAGGCATGTTGCTTTTAACAATGAACCTTCATACGTTCTTCCCCATAACTGAAAATGTTATGGTATGTTGTGACTTAAATGATCCTTACTTGGGAGTTTCATGAAAGTTTCCTCATCAGTTAATGTGTAGTCTAGTTTAACCCCTGAAGCATCTATCTACCTAATGCATACCAAAATAATCAATCCGCATTGACTAAAATGGTAGATAACAACCGCAGATGATCAGTCCAGAATATTCAAGCTCTCAATCACTGTTTACTCCTGCATAGTCGAAATCCTCTGAGAAAGGGCAGAATTCTTTGAACAAGATGCTACTCAGCAGAAAATGTATTGATGTTGCAGGAAGCCATTCAATTGATTCAGTCATTTATCTGTTATAATCAGTGAAGGTAAAGCCCAAGGAAAGCTATTGTGCAAACAGATCCAGACAAGAGAAAATGGGGACAATTTAAAATCAAAATGTTAATAGACCTAATAAGTTAACAATAAAAATCTAAATATATTGGGTTCTAAATCCATGAAGCATTAGTAACACAGAGGAGAAAATGGCAGTACAAATAGATATAAACAGAGACAATGGGATTGTCATTACAGGGGCAACACTGTAGTGTAGCCAAAGCTGGGAAATAAATAGTCAAATGGATTTGATATTTAAAAATGAGAAGTAAAATGGAACAGGAGAATGGGTGGCATTGTCCATAAAACATGAAGTTAGTGCAATAATGCGTAAAGATATTTGTAAAATTAAGATTGAGAACCAGTGGGCAGTTTGGATAGCTATGCCTTCCTCTTTGTAGGGTACATTGAACATCGCTGTCTCCTTCACAGGATACCGACTCGATTGACATCTACACAAACCTACTGACTCCCACAGCTCGATGCATTCCTTCCCTCCCTGCCTCAAAGACAATCCCCTACTCCCAATTCCTCCGTTTATGCCGCATCTGCACCCAGGATGAGGTGTACCATACCAGGACATCCAAGCTGTCCTCATTCTTCAGGGAGCAGAGTTCTTCTATCATAAGTGAGGCCCTCACATGTGTCTCCTCGGTACCCCGTAGCTCCACTTTTGCCCCCCCTCCATCCAGTCACACCAGGGTCAGATTCCCCCTAGTCCTCACCTTTCACCCCATCAGCCGTCACATATAGCACATAATCCTCGGACATTATCACCACTAGTCGCAACTTCCCATTGCCACTTCTCTCCCCAGGTATTTTCCCTTGAAGCCACAGGAGATGCATCACCTATCCCTATACCTTCTCCCTCGATTCCATCAGGGATTCCTCAAATTAGGGGAATCTGGGGGTCCTTGTACATCAGTCTATGAAAGTAAGCATGCAGGTACAGCAGGCAGTGAAGAAAGCGAATGGCATGTTGGCCTTTATAACAAGAGGAATCGAATATTGGAGCAAAGAGGTCCTTCTGCAGCTGTGCAAAGCCCTAGTGAGACCACACCTGGAGTATTGTGTGCAGTTTTGGTCCCCTAATTTGAGGAAGGACATTCTTGCTATTGAGGGAGTGCAGCGTAAGTTTACAAGGTTAATTCCAGGCATGGCGGGACTGTCATATGCTGAGAGAATGGAGCAGCTGGGCTTGTACACTCTGGAGTTTAGAAGGATGAGAGGGTATCTCATTGAAACATATAAGATTGTTAAGGGTTTGGACACGCTAGAGGCAGGAAACATGTTCCCGATGTTGGGGGAGTCCAGAACCAGAGGCCACAGTTTAAGAATAAGGAGTAAGCCATTTAGAACGGAGACGAGGAAACACTTTTTCTCACAGAGAGTGGTGAGTGTGGAATTCTCCGCCTCAGAGGGCGGTGGGGACAGGTTCTCTAGATGCTTTCAAGAGAGAGCTAGATAGGGCTCTTAAAAATAGAGGAGGGAATATGGGGAGAAGGCAGGAACGGGGTACTGATTGGGGATGATCAGCCATGATCATATTGAATGGCGGTGCTGGCTCGAAGGCCTACTCCTGCACCTATTGTCTATTGGTTCAAGGGTCAAGGGTGTTTTATTGTCATATCACACACACACACACACACACACACACACACACACACACACACACACACACACACACACACACACACACACACACACACACACACACACACACACACACACACACACACACACACACACACACACACTCCCCAAGGCTATGTAGTTCAGAGCTAATTTGGAGGTTGTTGTGTTTAATAGCCTAATTATTGTAGGGAAGAAGCTGTTCCTGAACCTACACGTTACAGTTTTCAGGCTTCTATATCTTCCTCCCGATGGCAGGAGTGAAATAAGTTTGTGGCCAGGGTGGTGTGGGTCTCTGATGCTGCTGGCTGCCTTTGGGTGTTTGCCAACGCTTGGTAAAATAATCTGTCAAGTGTCTTCAGCATCATCTCCCCTTTGCACAGAAACACACTCATGCATGCACTAATTGTTGGCCAACTTGAATTGCTTTATTATTGTTATATGATAGAAAAAAAAGAGAAGCAGAAAATGTGTGAAGAGATTTGCAATTAAATTAAAACTATTATTTTGGAATTATGGTTTTATTTCTTTTAAAAAGTAAAAAATATATAAATGCTAGAATTCTGAAGTAAAAGTATAATTTGAAGAAAATACTCGCCAGTCATGGAAAGATAAAAAATAAATTGTTTCAGATTGAAGACTTTAGATATTGACACTCTCTGGATGCCACCTGATCTACCGAGTATTTCTAGTTTCTTTTTTTTTTGCACTTTGTCACTACAATTACCTATTTATGTTCACGAAGATTTCCTGTGGATTTGGCATCAATAATATTTCAATAAAATATGAATGCAATCCATGTCTAAACCCTTTGAGATCGTAAGCTTATCAACAAAAACTACAGCAGGATCTCTATCAGCCGGGGAAATAGGCTGGGTAATGGCTAATGGTGTTCAATGCTCGCAAGTGTGAGGTGTTGCATTTTGGGGCAGGACCTTCACAGTCAATGGCAGAGACCTGGGGAGGGTTGTGGAGCAGAAGGATCTAGGAGTGCAGCTACATATGTCCTTGGAAGTGGCATCACAAATAGGTCAAGAAGGCTTTTGCTTCATTAGCCTTCATCAGTCACAATATTGAGTGTAGAGGTTGGGATGTTATTTTACAGTTATACAAGATATTGGTGAAGTTACATTTGTGGTATTGTGTTGCTATAGGAAGGATGTTGTTAAGCTGGAAAGAGGATAGAGAAGGTTTACGAAAATGCTGCCAGGACTCAAGGTCTGAACTATAGGGCGAGGTTTGACAGTCTGGGACTTTATTTCTTCGATTGCAGGAGGCTGAGTGATGGTCTTATAGACATGTATAAATGCATGAAGGGAATAAGTGCGGTGGAGGCACAGCATCATTAACCCAGAATAGGGTAATCTAGATCCAGAGGACATAGGTTTAAGGTGATAGAGGAAAGATTTAATAGGAGCCTGAGGGGCAAACTTTTCACACAGATGGTGATGGGTGTATGGAATGAGAATGGTGGTTGAGGCAGGTGCTATGATAACATTTAAACATCAGTTTGACAGGTGCATGGGTAGGAAATGTTAAGAGGGATATAGGCGAAATGTGGACAGTTGGGACTACTGTAAATGGGGCAACTTAGTTGGCATGGACAAATTGGGTTGAAAGGCCTGTTTCATTGCTGCATGACTCTGTGCTCTACCAGTATGACACATTGTCACATCAATAACAATGCTTGCAGGTGCTCCATGCATCTTTGCTGGATGCAGTGATGTCAAAATAATTCATTGGTATCCTGCTGTATCTCTGAAAATGGATCATTGATGCCAGGCCAGGAAGCATGGGTATGTCAATGGAGATCTCATCAGAGTGTATCCTGAGTGAGTTGAGATTGTTTAATATTCCACTCGCATTACGGAGTGGGTAAATTATTTAAATAGAACTCAGATCTAATGCATCCCTGAATATGATGAATCTTGCGTGTCTGGTTGAGAACTTCTATCAGATAGTGCAGCTTTCTAATACACCATGCTGCTGAATTATTTTAAAGGCATACTCACTAAGTGAGGCAAGATACTTTGAGTACTCACAAATTTTGATCTGGGCAATTGGTGGAATGACGAGATTAAGGAGAGAATATATTTGTATCAGAATGTATGTATAAAGGCGTAAAGCCCCTTTTGCTATTTACAATGCTTTGGGCTTCATGTACATTGGAGCCTTGTCCCTTGCACGAAACAGGTGTAGGCTCATCGTACAGCATGTCCTTAAAGGGTATTGTAGCATTTACTTCAGCTTCTTAGCCTTTGAGTTTACTTTCTGAATCTTGATATCTGATACTCTCGCGCCATCAGCCTATCAGCCCTTTGCAACATTGAGCCTTATTAAATGTAGATCTGAAATAATTTTACAGTATGATACACTAAACACAAAAGACTACCTCCCCATTAAATTGCATCTGCTTATATTAATCAAGGAAAAATTATGAGAATAGTTTCTATTTCCAGCTGCTCATAGTATAAAAAGTCCCAAAACAAGACGGGTGTCAATTGTTATGGGGAGGAGGCAGGAGAATGGGGTTAGGAAGGAGAGATAGATCAGCCATGATTAAATGGCGGAGTAGACCTGATGGGCCGAATGGCCTAATTCTGCTCTTATAACTTATGATCACAATTGTGTAAAATTTACCAATTTAGTGAACTTCTTCCAATGTTATTTTAAAATAATTTTTGTAATTAAACAGAACATTATTGTATTTGAATTCTGCAGATATTGAATCAGTTCTGAAAGACTATTATATAATTTAAAAACGTATTGCAAATTAATAGTAAAACTGTTTTGATTGTAAAACATTTTGTTTTTTAAGGTAGAGATTCTCACTAAAAATCTTATGCAGGGGATGGAGGGATATAGATCATGTGCAGGCAGAGGAGATTGGTTTAATTTGGCATCATGTCCGCATGAACATTGTGGGCCAAAGGGACTGTTCCTGTGCTGTACTGTTCTATATTCTATATACAGTAAGAAATCTTGTTGGAACTCTCAGCATTAATTAAAATAATTCTTAATCAAGGATTGGAATTCTGCTGCATGTCACCATATTATTTTCCTCATGGTTCAGTCATGCTTGGATATTAATTTTGTAACTTGATTGAAAGCCAATGATTGCCATTTTATGGTACCTACTTTATGGACAGGCAGGATTTAGTAGTGGTTCCCCATTACCAATTTTTAAAAGAATTGTCAATATTGTTTGCAATTTACTTTACTCTATCTTTAGTCTGTATATCTGACTGACAGTGATCTTTGTTATTTTGACCAATGCACATAAAATATCAGAAGACCGATACAAAGGCATGGACAAACAAACACATCCTGATTCAGATTGAATAAAGTATTCTTTCTTGTCCTTTTCGCATGCCCTGCCTCCTTCACAATAATTTGATTTCCCTTCTTAACCAATAACCTGTTTGAAAAAGATTGTATTAAAACTCATTTTCACCTTGAACTAAATTTCATCCATTCTTAATGGCCACACCTGTTTTGCCAATCCTCACTTAAAGATAATGCAATGATGCTGCCCAATTGCTATCTCCATGCACGATATACTGCTGATATACGCATGCTACACCTTGGATGGATGCTATGAACTTTGGCATCTTCGTCTTCTTCGTCTTGCGTATGGCGTGCACAGCCTAAAGTTGTAGGACAACTTGAACTTTGGCATGAAATAGTAGTATGAACTCACTCAGATAAGGAGTAGCCAACATGTGAGTTATAGCTTTTAACATCATGAGTTAATAGATGTACTGTGCTGAGAAGATCGCAACAGAATAATTAATCCTCTTTAGGTAACTGGAATATCAGTGCTTATCCAGAAGAGAGGGAGCATTTTAGAAACCAGCAAAAAAGAGGGAAAATAGGAGAGTAATATTAAAAACAACGCTGAGGCTTCTGTAAGTATATCAAAAGAATAAGACAGGAAGATCAATAATGAATAATGGGCAGAGGCTTTGTACTTGGCTTCATAGTAGATGGCGCTAAAATCAACTCCATAATAGCAGAAGATTTGGGGATAAAAGGAAGGAACAAACTTCAAACTATTACTATTACTAGGAAAAGGAGCTGGGCAAACTAATGACAAAATTCCCCTGGACCTAGTGTCTTGCATCCTGGTGTAAAATTAAGTGGCTGAAGAAAGACAAATTGCACTGTGAGATTTTTCAAATTCCCCAGGTTCTGTTACAATCCCAATGAAGTGGAAAATCAAAAGTGTAACCCATGCCTTCCCTACTCCATAGCAGTAGGGCAGAAGATAGAAAGGAGATAACCATTGTTGAAGAACAAACTGCAGATGCTGGAAAATCGAAGGTAGACAAAAATGCTGGAGAAACTCAGTGGGTGAAGCAGCATCTATGGAGCGAAGGAAATAGGCAACATTTTGGGCCAAAACCCTTCTTCAGACTTGTTTGAAGAAGGGTTCCGGCCCAAAATGTTGCCTATTTCATTCGCTCCATAGATGCTGCCTCACCCGCTGAGTTTCACCAGCATTTCTGTCTACCTAAGGAGATAGCCATTGTTCTCTTAACCTAACATCTGTTGTGGAGATAATGCTTGAATGTTGCATTTATGGAGGTGGAAGTTTGACACTCAGAAATGATAGTGCAGTTAAATAGAGTCAACATGGTTTTATGAAAAAGGAAATAATGTTTGGCATATTTATTAAAGTTCATTGAGCATGTAATGACCCGAGTGGATATTGCGAAGATTTAGTGCACTTGGATTTCCAGAAGATGTTTGATTATTTAAAAGGTTAACACACAAGGAGCTCATGGCATGGAATGCAGTATATTTTCCCTGAATATAGGATTAGATAAGAAAAAAACAAAGAGTACGGATAAATGTGTAATTCCCTTGGTGGCAAGCTGCAAGAGATCAGAACTAGGTCCTCACAATCTAGTCAAGTCAAGTCAAGTTTATTCATCACATACACATACGAGATGTGCAGTGAAATGAAAAGTGGCAATGCTCGCGGATTGTGCAAAAAAAACAAACAAACAAACTACAAACAGAATGGAACAGAATCACATATTCACATATTACATATTTGTGGGAGGAAAGAAACAGGAAAAAAACAGCAATTTAACAAAACAGTAAAATGGTACAGTAAAGTTAGTCCCTGGTGAGATAGGAGTTTACAGTCCTAATGGCTTCTGGGAAGAAACTCCTTCTCATCCTCTCCGTTCTCACAGCATGGCAACGGAGGCGTTTCCCTGACCGTAGTAGCTAGAACAGTCCTTTGCAGGGGTGGAAGGGGTCTCCCATGATCTTGTTTGTTCTGGAGTTGCACCTTCTGATGTATAGTTCCTGCAGAGGGGCAAGTGAAGTTTCCATAGTGCGTTCGGCCGAACGCACTACTCTCTGCAGAGCCTTCTTGGCATGGGCAGAACAGTTCCCAAACCAAATCGTGATATTTCCGGACAAGTTGGTTTCCACAGCCGCTGAGTAGAAGCACTGGAGGATCCTCAGAGACACTCTGAATTTCCTCAATTGCCTGAGGTGGTAAAGGCGCTGCCTTGCCTTACTCACTTGTGCTGCAGTGAGTGATGTCCATGTCATATCCTCAGAGATGTGGACTCCCAGGTATTTAAAAACAGCTCACCCTATCCACAGTATCCCCATTTATCTTCAATGATGTTTACGGCCTCGGATGATGTGCCCTCCTAAAGTCCACGATCAGCTCCTTAGTTTTTTTGATATTCAAGAGGAGGCTAGATGAAGGAGTTGAGTGTATTGTAGTCAGATTTGCTGATGATACAAAGATACGTGGGAAAGCGAGTTGTGAGGAGCATACAATGTATCTGCAAAGCAGCATAGATAGGTTGAACATAAGAACAAAAGTATGTGGGTGTAGAAAAAGAGATACAAACTGCTGGATTAACTCAGCACATCTTTGTACTTACTTCAGCACTTGTGTCTTTTTTGTAAACCAGCATCTGCCAATCTTTGTTTCTATGGAAATATAGGTTATTGGTTGACCGGAGAACCACCACAGAATCCCGAAGGCCATGGAGATTTGGGTGTCATTGAAAATGAAACACAAAATTACCGTGCAAGTGTAGCAAATAATTAGGTATGCAAATGAAAATATTATTGTGTCGGCAACGGCTATTGTACATGCAAATCCCAGTGTTTCTCATCTGATCGCACAGGGCACGGTGAAAACACCCACGGGTTGGTATTGCTGGAAACTGACAGCCAGCAATAAAGATATTGATTTTGGTAAGCCATCAATTAAACAATAATTGGAGAAGCTTGAGATCTATGTGGTGACAATTTTTTATGACTTTATAAATGGGCAACAAACCTAAGTGCCTGAAAGCAGCTATTAATCTTAACAAGTATGTAGTTCAAGGCTTTATCCTATTCTATACCTATGGCTTTATCTATTACCAAGGCTTTACCTATTGTCAGGTATAATGAATGCTTTGCCATGGTGGTGGCCTGTGATTGCGCCGCATCACGCACTCCAACTTCCACTCAACCCTGTTTCAAACTGAAATTGTCTATATTTTAGCACTTGGCTGACATTTTGCTTGTGTTCAAAGAGCTGGTGAACTTAACACTGCTGACTGCTCTTAGGCAGAATTTAAACATAATTCAGCCATTAAAATAGCTTGGGACTCCCTGGCGAACAGATAGAGCAGTTGCTTCTCTGTCTTACAGCTATTTTGGATGCTTCTTGAAAGACATGCAAAATTTGCATATCTCACACAGTTTTTGCCATTCCTCCTTTCGCAGGAGTATCCGCATATGGGCCTAATGGAGGTAAATGGGATTAGTGTCGATAGGCATCAGCGTCAACATTGCACTGAAGGGGGCTTTCAGTGCTGTACAACTTTATGACTGATCTTTGTTGGTAATTGGATCTGCCTACTCTGGGACTTTCACACATGGATGTTCCAAACATAAGGAATAATACTGGCAGATGTATGTTTTCCTTTATTGGGGACTCCTGATGGAGCTATGCAATGGAGGTCAGGTTGCCCAGTATTTATATTGGGAATACAGCTGTCTGATCCTGCACCACATTAGATCCAGGATCCCATGGATTTCAATGGAATTTATTGTGATACATTGAGGAAATGAGAACAGAAGGCACATTTCTCCTTGCAAAATTATTTATACTTTTCTTTAGTCTCTTTGCTGATTCTATTTGTTTCATTTTTAATTATTTTAAGCATTTCTGACTATCAAAGATGCTCAGAAGGATCTAAAAATCCTTGCTATCACAGCCAACGAAGCAATGAAATGGGCACTAAGAGGTTTCAAAGGCTTTCAGGGGATGTTTGGGTGCACAGGGTGGGGTGTGAGGTGGGGTGGTGTGGAGGTAGTTGGTCTGTTCTGAGGTCGTACAATCCTTCTCTACTTGTCATTGGAATCTGGGAGGGTTTAGGCCGGTGAAATTGACTGCACATCTTGAGATGTATCAAAGGGTCTAGACCTGAAATGTTAACTGTTTCTCTTTTCACAGATGCTGCCTGACCTGCTGAGTATTTTCAGCATTTTCTGTTTTTATATGTATGAGGGCAGCAACTGCTAGTGCCAGGCACATACCTGCATCTTAAAATGTTAATTCAAATGTCTCATTTTTTTCTCTTTTCAGTCCTTTCCCCCAACTTATCTTTAGACCCTCCACCAATCCTTCCACTCATCCTATTACTAATGAAGACTCTTGGAATCTACTCTTATAGTTTCCTCCAAGAACCAATTTGCCTTTATTTCCCTTGCCATCCTTAAATGTTTTGTGAAATCTGTCTTTTTGAGCAGCCTTCAAGCCACTATTCCTAATTCTGCCACGATGGATTCAATTATATTCATTTCATATCTTAGAGCACTTTAGGATGCATTTAATTTAAATATAATTGGACTCTTATAGTTGGTGACAAAAACTGTTATGAATGTTCTAGTAAAATAGTGTCCAAAGCATCCACTCAATGAGTTTTATGGAAATATGTTTGAGTATACTCAATCATAAACGGCGGATTGAGGAGCATTTCCATAACAACTCTGACCCCAGGCGCATGTGGCAAGGAATCAAATCCCTTGCCGATTACCAGAAAGTTAACACCCCTCCCCCAGACAACGCCACCCTGCCTGACGAGCTAAACCACTTCTATGCTCGTCAACAAAACCCCAGCCATTAAAGTTGCTCCACCCCCGAATGAACAACCTCTCAGCCTCTCCACCTCTGCTGTACAAGATGCACTGAGCAAGGTGAATGAGCGCAAAGCTGCCGGCCCCGATGGCATCCCTGGCCGGGTGCTTAGGGCATGTGCTGGACAACTATCCCCAGTCCTCGCCGACATTTTCAATCTCTCACTGGCCCAGGGTGTTGTCCCCACTTGCCTCAAGACATCAACCATCGTGCCAGTGCCCAAACAGTCAGCTACAGGGAGTCTCAACGATTTCCGCCCAGTGGCACTCACCCCTGTCATTGCAAAGTGCTTTGAGCGGCTGATCTTGGCTCACCTCAAAGCCTGCCTCCCCCCCACACTGGACCCCCATCAGTTTGCCTCCCGGACCAACAGGTCTACAGAGGACGCCATATCGGCGGCCCTACACTCTGCCCTGACCCACCTGGACTACAACAACTCCTACATCAGGCTGCTGTTCATTGACTTCAGCTCTGCCTTTAACACCGTCATCCCCGCCAGCTTGATCACCAAACTCAGTGGACTTGGCATCTCCACCTCCCTCTGCAACTGGACACTGGACTTCCTCACTAACAGACCACAGTCTGTTAGGGTCAATAACCTCACCTCCTCCACTATAACACTGAACACCGGAGTGCCACAGGGCTGTGTGCTCAGCCCTCTCCTTTACTCCCTCTTCACCCACGACTGCATCCCAAAGTACGGATCCAACGCCATTATTAAGTTTGCTGACGATACCACGGTAGTAGGACTGATCAGTGACAATGATGAGTCAGCCTACAGGGAGGAGATCCAGCACCTGACAGCCTGGTGTGCCAACAATAACCTCGTCCTCAACTTCAAAAAGACGAAGGAGATTATTGTCGACTTCAGGCAGACCGGAGGAGGCAGTCATACCCCCATCCATATAAACGGGACTGAGGTGGAGCGCATCTCCAGCTATAAATTCCTCGGAGTCCATATCTCGGTGGATTTGTCCTGGTCCCTCAACACCTCCAAGCTGATCAAAAAGGCACAGCAGCGCCTTTACTTCCTGAGGAGGCTCAAGAAAGCCCACCTGTCCCCCCGGATCCTGACCAACTTTTACCACTGTACCATAAAGAGTATCCTGACCACCTGCTTCATGGTATGGTACAGCAGCTGCACTGCTGCGGACAGGAAGGCACTACAACGGGTGGTGAAAACCGCGCAGCACATCATCGGTGCCCCGCTCCCTGCCATGGATGCTCTCCACCGAAAACGGTGTCTGAGACGGGCTGGGAAGATCATCAAAGACCCCTCACACCCCAACCATGGACTATTTGCCCTCCTCCCATCAGGGAGGCGGTACAGGAGCCTCAGGTCACGTACTAGTAGGATGAGGAACAGCTTCTACAATAATACAATTACATTGCTGAACTCGGAGTCCCGCCGATAGATTTCTCCGGCCCCTCCGTCCCCATTGTTTAATTATTCTGTATTTTTTGATTATTCTGTATCTTCTCTCTTTTTTTTTAAAATTTCTTTATGCACAAGTACTACGGACTGACGCAAAACTGCATTTCGTTGTACTCATACTTGTATTTGTGCGATGACATTAAAGTTGAATTGAATTGAATATCAATTTGCATATTGGCAGCATATTGAATTTAAAATAGAACTTTTATTATCAACGAAAACTCATGGCCAAATACATAATTACTGTCTTTAAATACACAACCCTTATATCTTAATTTACCTTGTATTTTCTCACATTTGCAAAGAGCTTTCTGAATGTAAAGAAAAGCACCAATCACTTCTGATTGGGAGGACTCATCAGTATGCCAACTTGGTTGCCTGGGTAAGGTGAGGCAAATAACCTGTTTCTGTGCTGTGAGGCTCTGGGACTCTTAAATGGCTGCAGATACAATGATGAGAACATTGTGATTCAGAAACAAGATAAAGGTAGATTGAATGATGGGCAAAAATAGAATTGAATGTGCAGAATTGTGAGTCATCCATTTTTTCGGTAAGAGGATTCTAAAGGCAGATTATTCCTAAATGGAGAGAAACTGCAAGGGTGAGAAATTCTGGGTGATCTACATAGTGTTCCAGTACATAGATGGAAAATAGGTAGCAGGACCAACAAATATTTAAGAAGGGCATGTTAGCATTTCATTACAAAGGGGTTTAAATTTAAGAATAGCAAGTTTTGTAAAGGATGTTGGTGAAGTTACACCTGGAACATTGTGCAATGTTAGTCCTTTGTTTAAACAAAAATACACAATTGCATTGGGGCACTCCACATGAGGATTTGTCAGACTAAGTCTTGGCATGGCAGTTTGACCCTATCAAGAGACACTAGGCAGTTTGAGTCTGCATTTGGGGTTTAGAAGAACAAGAAGGTGACCTTATTCAAAGATATGAGACCCTAAAGGGACTTGACAGGTTATATATTGAGCTGTTTTAACTTGTGGGAGAGTCATGGACAATGTGACACTACAAAATAACCAAATGTCAATTTAAGATTCTGGTGCACACATTTTTTACACTCAGAGTATGAAATCTCTGGAATTCTCTGCCTCCTAAAAGGTGGAGGTCAGATCATTAAATATACTTAAAATAGAGAGATAAGTATTTGAAATATGTTGGAGTTGTTGGAGGGTTATGTGAATATGGAACAAAAGAAAAGTTAAGGCCTGCATATATTAGCCATGGTTGTATTGAATAACATGGCAGGGTTGAGGGGCCTGGTAGTGTGCTTCCATTTTTGTGTTTAGTCCATCCACTGTAGCAATGTGCATTGGTTACAAATCCAGTAAAAATCCAATGAACTGCAGTACACATTACTTATTAATGGCAGGCCTCAATGTGGTGTGATGTGATGATTTAGTTTGGTCCAGTGCTGTCTTTCGATTGCTTAATAAACTACAATTATTGACACTACAATTATTGAAACATTGGCATTTGTTTCTTCTAGATTATACAAGCTGTGTCAGCCTCCTCCTGATGGTGATGCTTGAAGATTCTTGCTTCAACTTTTAACTTGGAGATATCTGAACATACATTCTTCAACAACAATTCAAGAATTGTCATTGTAGATAGTATAATCCTGGCTTGCAAACAAGATATTGCTGGGCAGTTCCGGTAAAATGTGCTGATTTTATAAAATTTTCTAAGATAAACCTCAGACTCTCAAACTGGCATAAATGCCTTTCTTTGCCACACTGAACAGACTCAAACTAGGGTTGTTGTTTAATTTTAAAGTTAATTATTGCTTAACGTCATATTTTTAAGCATAATTTTCTTTCATTAACTATCAATTTCAAAATGTATCGTGAGCTTGAACTTATACATTCCTTTCGTCTTTACTTTTTAAAATAGTAAACAATAATTTGTTGATACAGTTTTGTATATTTGAACAATTTCACTATTTAAAATTATATTGTAACTGTCTATTTTCAGCCTATGAACATTAACAAAAGTGCATTATAGTCAGATGTTTGTCCTAAGCTCTTTGCAGATAGCTGAGAGCTCGTGAAAAGACTGCAACGTTACCAAGGGATTCAGATGTTTTAAATAGCACAAGTACAGTTTCATCTTATCTCATCAAAACTGAGATTATGTTACACACTTAGACCCAGGACCCAATATGTTGTTTCTATGTGATAAAATATGCAGTAGTTGTTTTTTAATGTTGTAAAGAAATCACTGTCCCAGTTTCTTCTTTTATGTGGAATCCTCTGTGGCAGTATTTGTACTTTGAGATTGGAAAGCAGAGGACATAAACCAGTAGTATTTGTTCATATTGTCAAGAAGGAAATGTGATGCAGTTTTCTTTTGCAGAAGACTTACCATCTTGCATATATTGTAAACACTTAACACTTGAACATGCATTCATTCATTTAATGCATGCAAAATGTAAATGCATATATAAAGATTTGGACGTGCTTCTCATTAGATAGGAACTGATTTAGAAAACTTTAATTTGTATAATGGACAGTAATATCAGGTAACATTCTCTCAGGACAAAGATTTTTACTTATTAAGGTGCAAAAATAACTTTATGGTCCAAAAATAACTTTATGGTCTCGCTTGTGGGTCTTTTTGCCTTACACTATTTTATCTACCTACTTCAATGTAACAAATTATTAGTGTTTCTTTATTATTGTCAAGTGTACTGAGATACAGTGAAAACTTTTGTTTGTGCACTATCCAAGTAAGTCAGATCATATTATACACAAGTACAACCAGGCCATTCACAAGCACAAAGGTTGTGGAAGGAGAAATATACCAGAATACAAAATATAGTTTTACAGCATTGTAGTGTTACAGTTACAGAGAAAAGGTCCAATGTTCATATTGAAGGTAGGTTGGAAGATAAGGATTACCAACTAATTTATGGGAGGACCACCCTATAGTCTGGTAACAGAGGGGAAGAAGCTATTCCTGAGACTGGTGTTAGAAGCTTTTGTATGTTCTGCCTAATGGGAGAGGGGAGGAGGGAATGGTCAAATTGAAAAAAATCTTTGATTATGTTGGCTGCTTTCCCAAGGCAGTGTGAAGCGTTGATGATGGGAGTCTGCTTTGTGTATGGACCAGGCAACATCCACATTTCTCTGCAATTTCTTGCTATCCTGGCATTTTTCCTAAACCAAGTTGTGATGCAACCCGATAGCATGCTTTCAATGGTGCATCTGTAGAAGTTGAGAAGAGTTGTTGGAGACATATCAAACCTCTATAGACCCCTGAGGAAGTAATGGTGTTAGTGCACTTTATTGGCCTTGGTAGTGTTGTGTCATTGTAGTTGGTTCAGGGCAGATTGTTGGTGATTTTTGTTTAGTTTAGAGATATAGCGCAGAAACAGACCTTTCGGCCCACTGGGCCCACGCCGACCAGCGATCCCCGCACATTAACACTATCCTACACCCACTAGGTATAATTTTTACATTTAACAAGCATTATTGACGCTATTTGGGACATGTATTCCACCACACTTCCTAAAGTCAATAACTGACTCCTTTGTCATGCTGACATTGAGCGAGAGGTTGTTGTTTACACTATCCATTCCCTTTACGTACTCCATCTTGTCATTGTTTGAGATCCAGCCAACTACAATGGTGTCATCTGCAAACTTGCAGATGGAGATAGAGCTGACTGGCTGCACAGTCATGATTGTGCAGGAAGTAAAGTGACGGATTGAGAATGTGTGCATTGCAGGTAACCAGTGTTGAGAATTATTGTAGAGGATGTTTTGTCACCTATCCTCTTATATTGTGGTCAGAAAGTTGAGGTTCCAGAGGCAGGTGGGGTACTGACTCCTACAAGGTCCAGGAGTTTGGAGAAGAGTTTAGATGGGATTATGGTGTCAAACATGGAAAAATTATGCCTTTTTTTATGTAGCTCTAGATTGTGTTAAAATGTACAATCATGTGGAAGGTACACAGATGATGGCTGTCATTTTGAATAAGAAGTGGTTATAATTTGCTACTTGAAAAACGATTGCCTTCAAATATTTGGCTTCACAGATGCATAGTCAAATGCTCTTGTATTCTGATGGCAATTGCAGGTTTATGGACGATAATCATGTAACTTAGCTGATTAAGTCAGGGTCAGTGATATCTTTCCATAAGGGCCAATTGGTTGTGTCCCATTCAAGCAGGAATGCAGTGACCTAAATGATTTTGTTCTCTATTTCAAAAAATATACAATTCTGTGACTTGTATTTATTAAGAATATCCCTTTTTGCTAAGCAAACACCAAACCAACCTTTATATTTCATTAAGCTTTTAATCAAGCTAAAAATTGGTGTTCTTCTTGTTGATCATTTTATTGTTAGCCCATCCTTTGTCTTCCTGTGATCCCCTGTGACTGTCAAGGCGACTATGTCTCGGTCTGATTAAGCTACCCACTTAATCAAATGGTGTTAGGTTATAATAGTTCTGAAAGGTGGAAAATTACAGTCGTTTTTCTTTAAGGCAATAATATAGTACATTTAAATTTGTTGTGACATTCACTTGGGCAAAACAAAACAAACATGTAGTGCATCAAAAATTTGTGAAATCCTATTGCTGGAAAGATTCTGAGGATGAAACTCACTTTTCAAAGTGTTGTATTTATATTACTTTCCCTGTAGCATGCTCTATTCCTGATTAATAAGTAAATAATTTGCTTTAAGAATTATCATTATAGGCAAGTATATGATAAGCTGGTTCTAGAAACTGCTGCTACCGACAAATGTATATTTTATTGGGTGTGTAGCACACCTATTTAAACATTAAAAATTAAGTCAATTCATTGCCCATGAATGTTAAAATCAGACTCGGATTAATGTCTGAAATGTCAAAATCTGAAACATTAATGTAAAATCGTGTGTTTTTCCCCCCGACCTAGTTTCCTATAGGACTAGGGACTGACCACTGCGTAATTTCACTAAAGCAGGCAAACCTGCAGTATGTTGCTTCCCATTTTAAAGTTGCTTGATGACTCTGAAACATTTGTATAATAAAGCATTGTTTTTAATTTTTAGAATATGTGAAATTATTTAATCTAATTTTAGCTTAACATATCTGTCAGAAAACAGATGGCATTGATCTACTACCCGTTTTAAGCACACTCTGATTTTTGCCTTCTGGCAGGTGGGATGCAGTTGGTTTCTTGTCAGTTTCCCACTGGATGAGCTAGAAGATAATTACTTCCATTATTCATAGGAATATTTCTTTCTAAATATTTTCAATTACATTACTCTTGGCCAATAGTATGTTAGATTTACATTTTTTTAAATATACGTGTTAAAATTATAATAAACAAATACATGATTTGATCTAAATGTTCTGTTAACTTGTATTGAGATTTGTGGTTCATATTTCAAGTATTTTAATTTTGCACTAACTCATAGAATTCGAACTGGGAGATGGCATTAGGGAAGAAATATAGTAAAAATTTGATTGTATTAGTTCTTAATGTGGAATCTGCCTGAATCATCACTTTGCTTACCTACATTCTAAAGTCTATTGTAATCAAGCTGGCAAAAGATAAAATAAGCAAAGGAGGTCACATTTTTCACAAAAAATTCAATTAACCATTAATTCAACCTGGGTCAGTCCAAGTCCATGTGGTTTTGAGATGCATCACAAAGTACAATTATTGTTAACCAGTATAGTTAGATTTGCCAGAAATGTCCAAGTTGCCTTTTCTGACATTTCCTCTGTATTTTCTGTGGCGAAGGTGCTGAGAGATTATTACAATGAAAATAGGAAATCAAAATGTAGGGTGAGTGGGGGTAGTTTTGTGAGAGTGCATTCGCTGCAAATTTATAATGAAATATTGTGATCTTCAACTGTCAGACAAGTAATGCAAAAATAATTAACTAAAGAGCAGATTATTTTTCTTGCATTATTATTAAGTAAATTATAAGAGTTTATTTGTTTTCTGATATCTGCATTCTTGTTGCTAAATAGAAAATTGTTGAGAATGGAAGGTTAAACATAAAATACAATTTCCTTCCAAGTCCATTGAATGCCTTGATGTTTAGTAGAGTATTAAGATGTTAAAAAATTCCATTAGGCTTTATGTACCTTGTGCGGCTTAACTTCTATTGATGCAATGATGTTTTGTTTGGATAAAGCCACGGAGAAAACTTGTTCTGAAAATAATGATTGTTTCTGAATGTTATGAGCTTGATGGTTAAAATTAAGGCTTTGAATTCCTTACTGTCTTAGCACTGCATATGTACCACAATGCATTTTAGTTCAATGTACATCACGTTTCCTTTTCTCTGAGAAACTTTTAAACTGATGCCTGTATACCTTTAAAAAAAAACTTTCTCTGTAAATACATAATTACAGTATAGTGTGATATATTGTTAAATTATACTGACTATTTAATCATACTTATATATTAAACATGTTGCAGAAATTGGAACATTGTATTTAAAGCAAAACTGTTACATTTTCTTTACATTTTAAGTATATTGTTGTAGAAATGCAAATAAATTCAACTGAAAATGAAATGTGCAAGATACAATAATCATATGAATTTTAAATAAATAAAGACAATTATGGTTTAAACAAATGCAAATTTACAAAAATATAGCACTGGGTTTCAGATGTCAACAATATAATAATGCTCATCATTGATCTTGAAGGAAGAGGTCCAGAAAGTTCTTGATCTATGTGGTGTGTATGTAATCTTTCCTTACATCAATTTAGGTCACATTGCAGCTACAGGGACTTCATACAGAGATGGTATGGTACTTTATTGGTCACATGTACCGAGGCACAGTGAAACTCATTTTAGTATACAGTTCAGAAAAAGTATCACTTATTAAGCATCTCAGATACAATACAAGAGTATAGCAGAAGTATACTGATATAGTCGCACGTTTGGGTCAATTTTCAAGTCCGTTGATGCAAGTGCACGGTTCTTGGCCTAACCATGAAGGCCCGTTGTCCTGTTGGAATTACAGGGTTGGCTTGGCAAAGCTTAGCTGCGGTGTCCTCCACTGCTGCTACCCCATATGCTCAGCTTCTTGTAACGGCGCCCGGTCCAGCCGACCCCCAGACTGTTGCATGGCCTCCAGTGGCTCACTCCACCATCAATGCACTGCACTCCCTCCCACAAACAGTCTGTTTACTGGCACTTTGTCCGAATCCTTCTACTTTAGGCGGGCAGGCCAGGCCTTCTGGGCGAGCTCTGGTCTACGGTGCGGGTCCTCTATCCACGGCGGTCTCTGGGCTTTCTGGTTGGAACCATCTTCCTTTGTCCACGGTGGGCGAGCTGGACCTACCGGGCGGGGTCATTTCTCTGGGCCTGCTGATGGGTCTGGCTGCGGCTTGCCGCAATACTCCAGGTATCATCAAGCAGCCTGAACAGGAAGAGCTAAGGTATAAACATTTTACAAACAATACTGATAAGATTAAAGCAAAGTCAAAATATCATGATAATTTATCAAACTGAATTAATTCTGATCAAAGCATAATATTTGTAAATTGCAAATTCAGGGAACAAAAATACATCCGTAGATTTTTTTTGAATATCAGTAAGACTGCTTGGTGTTAATTTTGGTTTAATGCAGATCATTCAACGAAATTTACAATGAGATTTGAATGATATTTATAAAAAAACATTTGTCTTTTTATGTTCTTGTCAAATGGACATTTTCTATTTGTTTCTATCTGTGAAGCTGCCTCTATGGAACCTTAAGTCACCGCTAACAGAACCTTCATGATTTCCTCATTTAATTCTACATGTGCAGACACAAATGGTTGTTGCATATGCTATTTTTTTGATTATGTCTAGACAATTGAGCCCATGCATAGAAAATGCAAACTTTTGTACAATATACTTTGCAGTATACTAAATGTAGCGATGTTTGCCATACATTTGATTAAATGTGTTGTGACTGTTAGTTGAGATTTTTTCCACAAAACAGCTGGTAACTTCAACGCTCCAGATCCTCTGCTGCATATTAGCACTTGGAATAAATTGCCAGCAGTGGTATGGAGAAAATAAGTGATGATCAGCCCAAGAATGATGCATGGAATTGAGTCATAGGTGATTATGACTCAGTCATTCACAGCTAAAGGACAGTTTGATAATTCAAACCATGTATGGACATTTAGTCTGATTGTCCTTGGAGTAGTGCATGTTAACTATTTAGGAACAATCCAATTTTTGGTGCATATAAAATACAGTGAAACTGCGAAGTCAGAATTTTCACAGTAAGACAACTGTACATGTAGGAGCTCACTTCCTACAGAAAATGTTAAGAGTTAAAGATTTCACATGCAAGGTTTTTGGCGAAAACCATTTTCTTAAGCTTATTCTGATATATGCAGTTCTCAATTCATTACATGAAGACTTGAAACTGGAGCACACAGTATTTCCTGTGCATAATTGGAAAGTATATAATTTGAATTTATAAATCACAAATTAACATTTTCATAATGCAAAAGATCAGTATAATCACTTTAGATATTTCTATTGATCATTATCAATAGGCAACTAATGAACATTCAGACAGCTGTTATACAAAAACTGCTCTGATGGAGTGCACTAAAATTATACTTTGTTTCTGAAAGTCATGCTTGAAGCAACTCATTTTAAAGGATAATGTTTATTTCTTCCCAAGGCTCACAGAATATTCTACTTGAAGAGTCCACACTAACCTGCAGGCCCTTCTCCATAATTACAAAAATAATAAATTAAAGCACTAAATGTAGTCATAAAAATAATTATTGTTCAAAATCAGTTTATTAAATTAATTCTATGAGAAATGCATATGATTGGAAGATCATCTAGTGTATTTGGATAATGAAGTGCTTTCATTCATCACTGATCTAGTACTTTGAAAGATATTGAAAAAGAATAAAAAGTTCATCGAAACTTTCCTTATAGCTAAAACACTCTAATTCGGGCAATAGCCTGGTGAACATTGACTGAACCTTCCTAAAGCTGTAGCAACCAGAATCTCTACACAATCTATACCCACGGTCGCCTAACAAAGAGTTTATATAGCTGTAACATGACTTGCCTACTTTTACACTTAAGGTCCTGATGTACGAAGGCAAGCCACTATCAGGGAGCTATGGACTTGCACCTAAAGATCACTAAGTACATCAAGAGTCTTCTGGGTACTGCCATTTGCATTTATTCGGTGACAAGGGCATGGATAAGATTTATTTTTCAATATCTCAATGACTATTTTATGGAACAAAATATTGAATGGCATTTGCACATTTCATGCAGGTTGTTTCGGAAAATACCGCACCAGCTCAGTGCCATTCGCTGAAGTTGCCAGGATTTTGCGGTTTAATGTCCTACCAATGGCAAGGAAATTTGAGAAATACATTAATTGTACATACGGCACACTGAAGCACAACAATCTACACAATAGAAGACAGGGATATGACCCATCATGTCTGTTCGAGTTGCCAAAGAGCAATCCAGCCTAAAACCGCTTTCCCAACTTTTCATCTATGGATGAGACATATCAGTAGGCATTGTTTTTAAATGCCACATGGAGTTATGTCTGCCACCATTTCAGTTAGTGAGTTTCAGACATCCGTTATCCTTGAGGTGAAGAAAAAAATCACCTAAAGCTGCTCTGGTCTGTCTACAAATAATCTTAAATCAATGCCCCTGGTCGTTGACATATTTGCAGAGATTTTGACTGTCTTAATATAGATCATGCAAAGTGAACTGAAACTCAGCGGGTGAGGCAGCATCTATGGAGCGAAGGAATAGGCAACGTTTCGGGTCGAGACCCTTCTTCAGACTGATGTCGGGGGGGGGAGAAGAAGATCACCTACTTGCACAAGTCATACAAAATGAACGCAATGTTGTTATGATTTTGGCACAATTCGTCAGGGAAGCAAACAGCAACATATTATGTGGTTCAGTTCTGGCCGCAAGCTTTTGGGAAGAGAACAGCAGTGTTTTTCTTTGGTCAAATTCTTGGATTAATAAACTGTTTAGACAAGGGTGCACTAATTCCCATTTTAAGAAATCTGGTAGCCATATTCCTAAAATCTGCTCTCACCTGGTTGATTGTAGAGTTAAGGAAGATTCCTCAATTGGATACTGACTTGGATACAACTATCAAAGCACGCTCAATTGTAAGAAGACAGATAATAAGAGGACTTCTCTTATCCCAAGAACTCGCCCAAGGACATTTCTGGTTTACACAACTGACTCATTCTAAAAAGGAAAGGGAAAGCAGGAAACTGCAGACTGGGTAACCAGCATGGAAACAGTCCCTTTGGCTGATCACGTCCAATTCGCGTCCATGCCTACTGTCAAGAACTAATTCCAAGATAGACATAAAATGCTGGAGTAACTCAATAGGACAGGCAGCATCTCTGGTGAGAAGGAATGGGTGACATTTCGGGTCGAGACTATCAATCTGAAGAAGGGCCTCAACCCGAAACATCACCCTTTCCTTCTCTCCAGAGATGCTGCTTGTCCCACTGAGTTACTCCAGCATTTTGTGTCCTATCTTTGGTTTAAATCAGCATCTTCACTTCCTTCCTAAAACAAGTAATAATCCCACTCGCCTTGATTAATGTTGAAGGGGATTTATAGAAACGATCTGGAAAGTGCCATTCCCAGCCATTCATCAAAATGTTACAACCTTTACATAGGTCTTTTTCTGACCAATGTCCCTGATCCACTAATAATATGTAAAAAATATGCATTTTCTGAGGTTGTGCTGACATAGCAAAATGGCTGGCCAACAGTGGGCAAATGTGTACTGGCCTCCTCATAAACTACAAATTCTTAACATAATATCAATGTTGTTTTTATGAATTATAAACCTGTTCATTCGTGTTTACTGTAGCACCATTCATCATGTTTTTATGATCCACTATCAAGATTTCTCATAATTTTATACCTCTCTATTGCCGCAGAAGTAAGAAATCAATCCCCTAAAATTCAATCTTTGCAGTTAAAGTTTGCATAACAGCAGCATCTTTGGAATTTGTACTTTGCCTTCTCTGGTGTAATTCCACCTGTAATACCGTGCCCAGAACTGAATAGAATACCTTAGCTGTGCCTGGCTCATTGCTCATGTATACTGTGCATTACCCTGAATGTTCAAACATCTTTTCTGCTCCCACTATCGACCTGTACTCACAGCTCATTGTTCGTATTGATTAGAATTCAAATAAAGCACTTTAAAACACACATTGTTAATCTTTTAGCTTTTGTCCCTTGCCTTCTGAACTCATTAATTTGCAGCCTTCTAATTCCAATGATGATGCTCTTACTGAAATTATGTAATGGTCCCATCCCCATCCCCTACCCGACTAAACCCAACCCACCATCACTGGAGCACTTCAGATCAATAACTTAAACAGTAGTCAAAAAGTTGTAATAACAACCTATCACCTGGATGTTTCTGCGACATTGATTATTGATTACTTTTAATGAATCCTATTGAATAAGGTAAAAGCTTCCATTACACCCAGTAACTTTAGCCCTTTGGCCAACTCTCTATTTACCTGCTGTGCTTCAGTTCCGGACCAAGTCCTCTCCTTCCTCCTTCCTCCCAGTGAACATATTGGGTGGCTCTCAAGAACAAACTTTTGCCAAGGTATATAAAATACAGAGAAATCTGCACTTGAGAGCCCTACAATGGTGGTCCAAAGAAACACCACGGACTTTAATGCTGTTTTGAAGGCAGTTGAATTGACCGAGTCTCAAATTGTATATAATCCAGCTACCATACTGTGTATAGGACGTTGAAGACATTGCAAAAGCCAACAGAGTTGACACTCTGCACAGGAACACCTGACAGGCACCAAATGTTACAGATAGGTCTAAATGTTACATGAATATATGTAGGAGCTGTGATACTACTCGTTTTGGCATTGTAAGGCTATTTATCAATGCTGTTGACTTTTCTGCATTTCTGAAGCTCCCACGTGCTTACTGGATATCTGGCTGCTGGGCAGAACTCTTGAGGACCACGTCATATCAGCCACCTGGTTCAAACTGGCTACTCATGAGATGAGGGGCTGGCTTGTAAAAGATACTGGACCTACTTGCTGTATGACCCTGAGAGGCAGGAATCCAAATTACCTGGATCTTATTTCCAAATATTGCATTTTATTGTTAAAAAAAGAAAAAAAAGGATCCAGATGCCTACCTTCCCTAATGTAGCCACCCACACTTCACCATATCATTCATCTCCCCCCACAATATGTGATTGAGGATCCATCAGCTCTCCCAGATGTTTGACTCTGTAAGCATGGATTGATAAAAATATTTCAAGGTGGCAATGTGCAACCAAAATTGGATATTGTCATTATAATTGCATTATTTTTGAAAATATTTGTGGATACCAGGCAGAATTAAAAAATAGCACATACAGCTGGAGGACTGGGCAGTAAAAGAGCATCAAAACACCTACAGGGCATCAAAATGTAAGTGATTCAAGCACATATGAAATGTGGGAGGAAATCATTGAAATTTGCAAACTAGCTTAGCTCAATGTGTCCTCTGATGCTATGTCTGGCTGTTCATAATTTGTCGGAACAGACATGATTGGACAAAACTTTCCTGAACTGTGTGACAATGCATGACGTAGTTATTATTACACTGTCTGCTTCTGGCTGACTCCGTCACTTATACTTCCCTCCTTGTACCCTTGTCTCACTTTACTGATAATATATTTTATGTGATTGAATGGCTGTCCTCCTTGCCACAGTTGATCATTAATAGACAACAGCGCAAGTTTATAATTTAAATGAAATCATAATGTCAAAGTAGCCTCCTGTTATGTTAGTTTTGGTGGAGTGACATACATGCCCCTAGCTAGCACAATAACAGTTGACAGCAGTTGAATAGTACAATTCGGTGAGACAAATGAGTTAAATATAAACAATGGTATGTATTCATTACCATTCCACTTACTCATTCCATTTAATGTTTTCCTTCACTTTCAATTTGATGTTTCTTATCAATCTCTCCTTTGTATTTATATACCTTCTTGCTCTTTTACTAGTTTAATATGTACTAGTTTCTATCCAATGGTTTTTGAATATTTTTATATTGTATATAAATAATGTATGTAATCTCACAAAATTAAAAACAGAATATGTTAGAAGGATTCAGCTGGTGGACAGTAACTTTAGATAGGGTTATTTTAATACACAAGGTTATCAACCAGAAACATTAAGCTTGCCTTTGTATCTCCACAGATAGCTGCCTGATCTGAATGATCGATTATTGTTAAGAACTCCATAATTTATGGTACTCTAGCATTTAGAAAGTGTTACTTTGAAGTTTAAGATATCAATAACTGTGGCATGTTTTTTGCAGTGATACAACTGTTTCACAATTATTATTGAGCAGTAAATAGAAAATACAACTAAAACATTGCAACTGGTTGCCTAGTTATATTGCTCCTCCACACACTTTGCAACAATAGTAACTCACAGATTGATTTTAATCTTGAGTCAATGTAACGTCATAAAGCTGCAGAACTTACTAAACATGGCAGAAGAAGTTAGTAATGATCCGTTTTAATGGATACAATGATATTATTTGTCCAGTCATTATGGCACAGGAGAAGCCACATGGCTTTAACCACATTAAATCCATGCACACTCACTGCAGAGTAATCTGACCAATTGCATTCCTCCAATTTAGTGACCCCTCAAGGGTTCACAGTGGGGGGGGGGGGGGGGGGGGGGGGGGGGGGGGGGGGGGGGGGGGGGGGGGGGGGGGGGGGCTCGCAATGTATTGAATTGCAAATGCAGTGTTCGTTGCTAAACTGGGAGGTGGGATTATTTAAGGTGCTTTGGGACCCAGTCTTTTGTCTTTACTCACCACTGCTCTTGATTCTGGGAGTAGAAGTTTGGAAACTACTCATACTTTAATTTTCTTCCCTTTAAAAATAAATTTCTCACGATAATTTACTCGTAACATCTTCTGGATGTACACCTGTTAAAGCCAATAACCTGTTAAAGCCAATATGCATTTCAAAGATCAATCTTACTTTTTAATAGTAACTCTCTCACACCTTTGCAGAATAAGACCTGCCAAATTTCTGTGTGTAATAGTTACTTTTTTTTTTGCATATCTTGAATTCATTGTTCTTTATCTCTCTACATAATCGTTGATATCTCTCGTTTCCCTTTCCCTTTCCCCTGTCTAGTCTGAAGAAGGGTCTCGACCCGAAGCATCGCCCATTCCTTCTCTCCAGATATGCTGCCTGTCAGCTGAGTTGCTCCAGCTTATTGTGTCCATCTTTGGTTTAAACCAGCATCTGCAGGTCCTTCCTACACAGCTCTTCTTACTTCATCTCCTCTGTTTTCCTTTCAGAATTCTGAGGAGGCCATTTCCTCAAAGGCACCCATCTCATTCACCTACCACCAACAGTCTTTCCCCTTGTAGCTTCTGATTCAATCATAGTAAATATAACATCTGTTTATTCACCACTTTGCACACCATAATACCCTGACAACTTTCAAATGATTGACCAATACATCATTTATTCTGATATACTGCATTTACTGCTCATAATGTGGTTGGCTTCTTAAGCAGATGAAATATCAAGGTCAGTTATTACCTAACTGCCTTGATGTTATGTACAAGTACAATCTTCAGTTTATTTTTTCCTTCCCTGATATTTCTTTCCAAGATTTTCATCACAATTTAAACGAGACTCAATACATGCTGATGAAATTCCACCTCATCTTTTGAAGTACAAAATTATGCCAACCATTATGGCCAGTATTCCTCTCTCAGCTAACATTAGTAAATCTCAATATCCTCATTACTATTCTGCAGTTTGTATGAACTTGCTGTGCAAACATTAACTGCCTCCTTCAAGATAACAATGACCACCATGTAAAAAGTTATTAATTAGTTGTAAAGTGCACTCGGGTCATGAAAGATATTATACAAAAGCAATTTCCTTTGAGGTATTTCACAGCTATCTGGCTATAATATTGATTTCAGCAATCACAGCTTCCATTTTTCCTCTGGCAATTATCGCTGAAAGTGTAGTGTGATTTGTTCTCATTCTGCTGTAGATTTGTCTTCAGATTGTTAATGCTATTTTCCTGGTATAGCTACTGCTGATCTAAAGCAACCTGCACTTAATCGGCACAATAAGTTGCAAATGTTATCTCCCCCCCCCCCCCCAAATGTTCACCTCCCTGCAGTTGCAGATGGAGCCTTCACTTATGTCTCCTACATTTCCTGCATGTCTGTTTTTGTTCTTTCTCCCTCACACAGAAAAGGAATAGAGTTGATCCTCTCCTCAAGTCAAGTCAAGTCAAGTTTATTCGTCACATACACATACGAGATGTGCAGTGAAATGAAAAGTGGCAATGCTCGCGGACTTTGTGCAAAAAGACAAACAAACAAACAACCAAACAAACTACAAACAGAATGGTGTTTAAGAAGGAACTGCAGATGCTGGAAAATCGAAGGTACACAAAAATGCTGGAGAAACTCAGCGGGTGCAGCAGCATCTATGGAGCGAAGGAAATAGGCAACGTTTCGGGCTGAAACTCTTCTTCAGACTTCATACACTTATCCACTATAAACCCATTAACTCCCATGGCTATCTGGACTACACTTCTTCCCACTCTGCTTCCTGTAAGGACTCCATCCCCTACTCCCAATTCCTCCGTCTACGCCGCATCTGCTCCCCGGATGATACGTTCCACACCAGGGCATCTGAAATGTCCTCATTCTTCAGGGAACGGGGGTTCTCCTCCTCCACCATAGACGAGGCTTGCACCAGGGTCTCTTCCATACCCCGCAACACTGCTCTCTCTCCCCATCCCCCCACTCGCAACAAGGGCAGAGTCCCCCTAGTCCTCACCTTTCACCCCACCAGCCGTCACATACAACAAATAATCCTCCGTCATTTTCGCCACCTCCAATGTGACCCCACCACTTGCCACATCTTCCCATCTCCCCCCATATCTGCCTTCCGCAAAGACCGCTCCCTCCATAACTCCCTTGTCAATTCTTCCCTTCCATTCCGTACCACCCCCTCCCTTGGCACTTTCCCTTGCAACCGCAAGAGATGCTACACCTGTCCCTTTACCTCTCCTCTCGACTACATTCAAGGACCCAAGCAGTTGTTCCAGGTGCGACAGAGGTTCACCTGTATCTCCTCCAACCTCATCTATTGCATCCGCTGCTCTAGATGTCAGCTGATCTACATCGGTGAGACTAAGCGGTGGCTGGGCGATCGTTTCGCCGAACACCTCCGCTCGGTCCACAAGAACCTACCTGACCTCCCGGTGGCTCAGCACTTCAACTCCCCTTCCCATTCCCCGTCCGACCTCTCTGTCCTGGGTCTCCTCCATGGCCAGAGTGAGCAACACCAGAAGTTGGAGGAACAGCACCTCATATTCCGCTTGGGGAGTCTGCATCCTGCGGGCATGAACATTGAATTCTCCCAATTTTGTTAGCCCTTGCTGTCTCCTCCCCTTCCTCAGCCCTCGGGCTGTCTCCTCCCATCCCTCAGCCCTCGGGCTCCTCCTCCTCCTTTTTCCTTTCTTCCCGCCACCCCCCATCAGTCTGAAGAAGGGTTTCGGCACGAAACGTTGCCTATTTTCTTCGCTCCATAGATGCTGCTGCACCCGCTGAGTTTCTCCAGCATTTTTGTGTACCTACAAACAGAATGGAACAGAATCACATATTATTTTACATATTAAATATCGGGCTAAAGGAAAAAGGGAAAAAAACAGCCTTTTTTTAAAAAAGCAGTAGAATGGTACAGTAAAAGTTAGTCCCTGGTGAGATAGGAGTTTACAATCCTAATGGCCTTTGAAAAGAAACTCCTTCTCAACCTCTCCATTCTCACAGCATGGCAACGGAGGTGTTTGCCTGACCGTAGCAGCTGGAACAGTCCATTGCAGGGGTGGAAGGGGTCTCCCATGATCTTGTTTGTTCTGGAGTTGCACCTCCTGATGTATAATTCCTGCAGGGGGGCGAGTGAAGTTCCCATAGTGCGTTCGGCCGAACGCACTACTCTCTGCAGAGCCTTATTGTCCTGGGCAGAGCAATTCCCAAACTTTTCACCGCACCAGCCTCCAACACATCATTCTCCGATATTTTTTGCCAAACTCAACATGATCCCTTTACCAATCTCATGTACTTTGTATCATGGGGTTGTAAGCTACCCAAATGGAATATGAACAGCTTTTCCTCCAGTTCGCATGTGGCCTCACTCTGAGAATGGAGGTGGCCCAGGACGGAGAGATCAGTGTGGGAAGGGAAGTTAAAATTGTTAGCAACTGGGAGACCCAGTAGGTCTTGGTAGGTCCCAGTAGAACTAAGCACGTGTTTAGAGAGTATACGCTTGGTATCGCCAATGTAAAGGAGACCACATCAGGAAAACCAAATGCGGTAGATAAGGCTAGAGGATGCAGTGGATGAGGTTAGAAGAGATGCATATGAACCTATCTCAATTGGAAGGACTGTTGAGGTCCCTGGATGGATATGAGAGGGGTGGTTACAGGAGAAAGTACCAGGGTGGTTTCCTAATGCTGTCCAATTTATCACAACTATGGAAAATAGAGAACCTGCATTCACCCACAACAAGAGGATGAATCATGCAACTGGAACAGCTTGGGTACCTTGCAACCCAACAGTGTGAGCATTGAATTCTCCAATTTCAGGTAACTAACCAAAACCCCTCTCCAGTGCACTACCTGGACTCGCACGTATTTCTCCCCTTCCCCTCCCCTTCCACCTACATTCCTTACTCTGGCTTCACAATGTGCATCTCTGGAGAACATGGACAGGTGAAATTTAGGGCGAGACCATTCTTCAAACTTCCCTCAGTCTGAAGAAGGGTCTCAACCCGTAACGTCATCTATCCATGTTCTCCAACGATGCTGCCTGACCTGCTGTGTTACTCCAGCATTTTGTCCTTTGTGTATCCACAGTTCCGTGTTTTTTCAGTTATTTTCAAATTTATTATGCCTGTTTTATCAATGCTACAATTTATCAACGTTACAATTAACATCACAAATCTTTACAAAAACTAGTCCTTTGGTTCCTCAACCATATTAATATTTTAAGTTATGTTCAAAATCGTAACTACTATAAATAAATGCTTTCAATGATTTGTATGATGGGCAACACATCATAATTAAATTATGTGTAGGAAGGAACTGCAGATGCAGGTTTACACAGAAGACAAAATGCTGGAGTAACGCAGCAGGACAGGCGGAGTAGGAATGGGTGACTATGGAGAGAAGGAATGGATGACTTTTTGGGTGGCGACCCTTCCTCAGACTAAGAGTCAGGAGAGGGGGAGTCTAGATATATGGAAGGGCAAGGTGTGAAAACGACAGATCAAAGCAGACGCTACTCAAGGAAATATCGAATGGTTCATTATTGGCTGAGGGGAAGGTGACAACGAGGAACACAAACATTAAAATTAATCAGAATAGTGAAACTAGTCGGGGAACTGGGGTGAGGGAGACGGAGAGGGATCGCGTTTGCTCGCTGAATTTCATCAAAAGTAAGGCATTATTGACTTACTTTTGATGAAATTCAGCGAGCAAACGCGATACTTTTGATAATTCCCGATATTTTGGATCTTTAAATCTCCACGGCAAATGTCTGCTAAGCACTTCCGCTGTTTTTCCACCTTCAGTTCCCTCTTGTAATTACCTTACTTTCTATCTTTTTTTTTGCCTGAAAATTTAGGTCGCTGTGCTTCACGGTCACCCCGACTAGCACAGAAAATTTCAGCTCAAATATCGGCCGTTTTCCATGTTTTTAACGGGTGTGAAAGTGCGTGTTTCCCCATTCACTAACATGTACCGAAGTGACATATGTCCTCCAGTTAAATTTTTCGGTCACGTGAGGGGGGATCTACGCTCATTTGACCTTTGGTGAAATCACCCTATATCGTTTCTCCATAGATGCTGCTTGACCCGCAGAGTTACTCCAGCACTTTGAGTCCATCTTCGGAATTAAATTATGATTCGTTACATACCGCTTCGTCCAATTTGCCACGAATCTTGAAAGTATCGTGCAATTTGCCACGACTCTTGAAAGTATCGTGCAATTTGCCACGACTCTGGAAAGTCCCGTGCAATTTGCATTGCTGTAGAGGGGAGGCGGAGCTTTGTTGCTGGCGGACCTTTCCCAGTTTAGCGAGGAGGCAGGCTGGAGGGGTGGACTCTTGCACGTACAGTCGAGGCTGCCGACCGATCGACTGCGCGGACGACGATCCCAGCTCCACGCTGGAATAACCGTCGCTAGGGAACAACCGAGAGACGCAACGCTTTATGTTGACTAGGAAACAGCGAGCAACAATTTGAGCCTGTGTGCCAGCACATCTCGCCCTCCCGGCTTTCACAACTTCTACACCGCGATGCAATTAGGAAAAGTGCACCGCCGGCGAGTTGCACTGGTGAAGCACTAAATTGTCCAATCTTGTTTCCTTCCGAAAAGTTAACGTTCTGAATTATTTTTAAACAATTTCGGATGTTATAAAAGTAAAGGAAAAACAAAATCCCGCTCTCGCTCGGTGACAGGAGGATATTTTTGATGGCGTCTCAGCAGACCAGAATTCAAGCCTACCTCGAAAAAAACAAGATTGGCCCTCTTTTCGAGGTAACGTAAAATAATAATTGGAATATTTAACACTGGGTGGAAAAATACTGCATACAGGGGATGAAGAAAGTGGTGTTCGAAAACTGGAGTTAACCGTGATGTCATCAATTTACACAATGCACATAGTGAGGGGAATTAAATCCCCAGTTTCTGGGTAAGAGGGTGGTTATGATTTGAAATGGGGAATCTGTTGAAATTGAAAGTGGCTTAACCCTGGTGGCTCTAAATGTGGTGTGCGGTTGGTGGTGAGGGGTGCACGTCACTGGAACATCTTTCAGAAATGTTAGTCAGTGCTTTTTGGATTTGGCAAGGTTCAGGTGGTGATGCGTAGTAAAAGGTGCAGTGGTTAATTCGCTATATTTGTCCAGCAGAAGTTGTCATATTGAGCTCCTCAAGGTAACACACGAGATTAAAACACAGTGATATCTTTCTGCTGAGGCGTTGTAAAGTTGTCGTTTTATCTAAGAGGCAGGCACGTCAGTGCTCGCAGGAGACACAGAAGACAATTGATATGCACGACTTTTTGTCCTGGTAAAGCTACGCTTCCTCGTTTGGACAATTTGAATGTGTGGACCATTTGGACATTTGGCTGTGCTCTTACCGAGTTACGGCTTTGATATTTTTAGAGGCACTCGAGGTTAAAAAAAAATCCTCCATGGTCATCGACATTACAGCGCACTCCGCAGCCTCCAGTAAATCCATCTCTTTATAAAAGGGACATTTCCGAGGGAAGCACAATGTGCACCTGAGCCCCAGGACAAGCGGCGAAGTCCTTGCGGCTACATTATGTTCTCTGGGAATCAGTACTTTACATGTTAGGCGCGCAAGCGTGTTTCAATAGCGGCGACACCAGGGATCTGGATTCGTGGAGCAATCCCTTCTTAAAGGGACACTGCCCTTGTGAAAGCAACATCACTATTTCTGTTTATGATTGCACAATTAGAGTTGATAATGTAAACACTGGCGCGCACCTCCATTCTGTGAAATGGGGATATCTTCCTGTTCCTCTTTCCCAAACGAGAGATAACGCTGTTCAGGTATCCTTAATGAAACCGTACTCTATATCTTATTTTTAAGATATTCTTACGATACACAAATTACACTGTGCAATAACCCAGTTAATGCTGAATTTAATATTGTGTGTATTTAAATATATCTCTATCCCGCAATTAACATCGCACAGGTTAAAATACCACCGATGATGAGGAAACAATGAATTAAAAATATATATAACTGTTGATTTTTCCCTTTCTCTCCGATTGTCTTCTCAGTTTAATCCTTTAACAGGTGCGAATGTATGTACCTGTGAACAAGTGTCATTCTATTTTTATACCCAGGATAAGTTTCTATCTCACGGAACCTTGAAAGGAACAGAATCATACCATTTAGTAATTGGACCCTGTTTCATTATTCGGTGAGATAAGTTTAACCTGAAACTGACCATTGTTCTTTTTGTCCACGTTGATTAACACGTTTTGATTAAATTTTACAAATCTGTCAATTTTGTTTAATAATTTATATTTGCAGACTATAACTCTAATCGCCATGTACTGTTGTGTATAAAAGTGTTTCTTCACTTCATTCCTAGAAGGCCGGACTTTAATTTTTAGCTATGTTTCTCGACATAAACCTGAACCAAGATACACAGCTTCTGTGCTATGCTGTCTGTGTCCTTAATATCTTATCCAATTGAGATACCAGATTTCTACATTTTAGTGAATAGAAGCCTTATTTAAATATTCACCTCGTAATTTAATCTTTAATGTTTAGATATCATTGGTAAATTCATACTGCACTTTCTTCAAGATGAATACATTTTGTGATATATTAACCAGACCATATTACCATAAGATGTAGGAAATAGAGTAAGCTAACAAGCTCCTTTTACAGTGGAATCACCTTCCAATTTTCCCATCACCCTTGATTTTATTTTACCGATTCAACATTTATTTATCTCAAAAATGTAGCCAAGTATACTGGTCGTACAACATTATGTGCTGAGGAACTTCCAATGACACCATTCACTGAGAAAATAAGTTAATTCCCAAATAATTAAATAAGCACTCTCTTATTCTGCAAACATGCCATGGACATGGACACTCTCACAAAAGGGAAAATCCTTTCGGCAATTACCCTGTGTAGCCCTTAAGGATTTTATAATTTTAAATAAGATTTTATCTAAATTGTCTGAACTCAAATGAGTAGTATCCCAACCTGTTTAAATGTTCCTTGAAGGAAAACTCCATATGTGGGATCATCATAGTGAACCTTCTCAGAGTCTTGGAGTCATAGTGTCTTAGGGTGTAGAAACAGGCCCTTCGACCCAACTTGCCCACGATGAACAACATATCCCAAATAACACTAGTCCCACCTGCCAGTGTTTGGCCATATCACTCTAAACCTGTCCTATCCATGTACCAGTGTAAATGTTTCTTAAACATTGCGATAGTACCTGCCTCAACTACCTCCTCTGGTAGAAGATAGGCATAAAAAGGTGGAGTAACTCAGCAGGACAGGCAACATCTCTGGAGGGAAGGAATCTCATTTTGAGACCCAAAACGTCACCAATTCCTTCTCTCCAGAGATGCTGCCTGTCCTGCTGAGTTACTCCAGCTTTTTGTGTCTATTTTCGGTTTAAATCCGCCATTGCAGTTCCTTCTTACACATACCTCCTCTGGCAGCTCGTTCCATATGCCTTCCAGCCTTTGTGTGAAAAAAGTTACCCCTTGGGTTCCTATTAAATCTCTCCCCCCTCACATTAAACCTATGTCCTCTGATTCTCGATTCCTCTACTCTGGGCAAAAGACTGTGCATCTACCATATCTATTCCTCCCAAGATGTTGTGCACCTCTATAAGATCACCTTCAATGAAGTAATTTCTTCCCTTAAATAGGAAGGTAAGAATTGTTTACAGTATTTCCAATGTGATCTCCTAGTGATTTGTAAAGTGGCCCATATAAGTATTCCTCCTAGATAATCCAAACCCTTGAAATAACCCAGTCTGTTCCCTATAATTTGCAGCAATTAAGATCTAGCTATGGTTTATGCACGATTCTCAATTCTCTTTGTGCTACCTCTATCTTTTTGTAGTATTTCTCGAGGTAAATAGCACTCTGATCTTTTGGTTTTGTTTCCAAAATGAACATTTTCACATTTGTTCATGTTATCCTTAATTTCCCAACTATTAACCCATTCTCCTAACCTATCAACATAGAACCACAGATAGAATCATAGAAATGAACCGCATTTAAATGAGCACCCACTTCTCATCTTGCTCACGCTGGCTGCAGTGTCTATCTACACTACACTCAACCATTACCACCACCCAATTGGCCCATATCCCTCTATGACTCTGTTTGTTGTAGTTGTTGACAGGTACATGGATATGAGAGGTTTGGAGGATATGGCCCAGGCACAGGCAAGTGGGACTAGCTCGGTTAGGCAACTTATCGGCAAGGATGAGTTGGTCTGCAGGGCCATGTTTCCATGCTATACAACACTTTGATCTCTGATTCTAATGCTGGACCAACTCAGTGTGACAAGCAGCATTTGTCGACAGAGAAACAGTTAATAACTTGGTAGGTTACCTTTCTGATGAAAGGCCATTGACCTGAAACGTTAACTGTGAATCTTACTCCATGGGTGCTGGCCCAATCTACCAAATATTTTCTTTTCTATTTCAATTTTTCTGCAGCTGCAGGGTTTAGTTTCTCGTTTAAATTACTGACCCAGCAGGCAGAGTTCTGGATCATTGATTTAGAGGTACAGATTGGAATCCTGTCATTGGAGCTTTGAAATTAGATCAAATAATTACATTTATCCAGAATGTAAGTTAGGCTTGTAACAATGAAAAAATAGACTGTAACAATAAAAAAAAAAAAAAAAAAATAGTACAACAGTATCCTTGAGGGATGGACATTTTATCCTGTCTGGCCAAAATGTGACTCCAGAAACACCAATGTGGTTGACTCTTAATTGTCTCTTCAATTCAAGTGGTAACACCAGCATAGCTCCGGGCTGCGAGCACATGTCATGGACATGTAAGCATAAAGAAGGTTTTGAGTCAGGGAACATGTTCTCACCATATGTCAACACTATCCTGTGAATGCAATCAGATTTATGCACTGAGACACCCAAGTTGCTGCATTCTGTCACGTCAATAAGTTCCCAGTTACACAACGTTGACTGTGACAGTCAGGAAGAAAGGGCATAGCCCTGGGTAAGGTGGTCTACTCCAATATATCCCTTCTCCAGAGGAGCATCTGGACTGGACCAAATTTCATTCAGTACAAGATCAGTAAAATCCCACACAGTTTTTCACGAAGATTTTTTGGCTGTTACAGTTGTGTGATAACAGCAGCACTTAATAAGTAAGTACGTAAATAAATACATAGATCAATAATAATAAAGATACACACACGTCTGGACCCTGGAAAGATGCAACAACATACTGGGTGCATTGGCTCAACACACACGCACACACACACACACACTTCATGGCCTCCTGCATGTTTCAACTTTCCAGGGTCCAGAGGCAACTTTATTATAGCTTGCCATAGCATTTCCCTCTGCAACAATTGGCTAGCCAACAATTGGAAAGTCTACCCTCTCACCAGGGTAGATTATAAAGGGGAATTTAGAAGAACGATAGTTGAAATCCAGCCTGTCAAGACCTCAAGTTGAAAAATCTGTGGTCATGACAGGCTGGATGCCAATAGGTTAATTCCCATGCTTGAGTCAGTACCATTTAGCAACATAAGGGTAACTGTTCAGATTATTAGAGATGTTTGGGATTCTCTCCCCTAGAAAGTCGATAAACCACAATCGCTTGAATATATTTAAGATGGATAATCTGGCAACCAAAGGAAATAAAAAACAATTAGGTTTATATGGGTGTTGTGGATTAGCTGATGGTGGAACAGGCTTAACCAGGAGAGTGGGGTAATCTTTCAACAACTACCTCTGTTCTTTTGAGGGAATAACGTCAGACATAGAACATGAGGCATT
Organism: Leucoraja erinaceus; assembly: GCF_028641065.1. Taxonomy (NCBI): domain Eukaryota; kingdom Metazoa; phylum Chordata; class Chondrichthyes; order Rajiformes; family Rajidae; genus Leucoraja; species Leucoraja erinaceus. Next base: position 61,783,455 of record NC_073380.1, read on the forward strand.
TCAACAGATACATGAGCAGATAGGGGATGGAGGGATATGGACCACGTTCAGGCAAATGGGATTAGTTTAAATTGTATCATAGTCGGCACACATTATTGGCTGAAGGGCCTTTTCCTGTGATGCACTGTTCTATGTTCTGTTATAGGAGGTTGACAGATAATAGTCTAAAAAGCTGATTTGAAGAATAAGCATCTTTTCTGTCTCAATCCATTTTTGTGATGGCGAACTGCTGACATGTTTTCAAGCACTAACAAAAGCAGACAGCCAACAGAGAAGTACTTGCTAATTTTCACTGGCTCAGCATTACCAGGCAATATTATTTTGACTAGCTGGTGGCCCAAATTAGAACGTCACACCAGGTAAAAGTATATGTACGGCTAAATTGTTTCATTTTGTGCAACCTCAAGGGATTATTTTACTTGTTTTTATTACATATAAAAATCGCAGAAATCTTTACATTGCTGTGCAGAAATTAAACAGATGACTAAGTGAAAAAAAGAAAACCACGAGTGTGTTGTTAATGTTGGTGAAGACGTGGGACAAATGACTGCAGTATAAATAAAACGCAATTTCTTTCCCCAAGCAAAAATAAAGTGATGATATGATTTTTTTATTTCTCCAGCTTATGTACTAAAAGTTGCTGCGTTTACCTCATGTGGTGGGGGGATGGTTCCAGATGGATTTTAAGAACACTGACACAATTTAAAAAAGCAATAATATATTTGCCGAATTTTTCTGTAAAAAGTAAATGGACGTTGAAGCAGATTGGTACAAAATGATGTACCCTGGCTAATGGAATGAGGAAAGCACATGCACATGCACACATTAAAAAAAAAAAAATAGATTAGAGAAGCAAAAAAAAAATTATAGTTCAAACTTGCTTCATATTTGAAACCCATAAAATTGCACAAAAACACTGAGCCAGAAGTGGAAAGTAAAGAATTTATGTTAAATTTGGTAAGACCATGTTTTGAGTGTTGGGTAGAGTCAATTATAAAATTGACTCTGGAAAGAGCAAAAAATATTTCAGCATTAACCCTCAACACTGGTGCCCCACAACGATGCATTCATAGCCTCTCACTATACCTATACGTTCTTCCTGATGGCAGGAGTGAAATGAGACTGTGGCCAGGGTGGTGTGTGTTACTGATGACGCTGGCTGCCTTTTTGAGGCAGCGACCCTTGTAGATCCCATCGATCTTGGGGGGAGGGGTGGGGGTCTGCACCTGTGAAGGACTGGGCAGTGTTCACCACTTTTTGTAGTCTTCTTCGTTCCTGGGGATTCAACTTGCTGAACCAGACCGTGATGCATCTGGTCAATGTGCTCTCTACACCTGTAGAAGGTCAAGAGAATATTTGACAACATCCCAAATCTCCTCAATCTTCTAAAGAAGTAGAAGCATAGACAAAAATCTTCCATTTCAATGAATTCCAAGAATTCATTTGTACACAATATTCAGAAGACCCTGCAAACGTGGAAGTAGATTATTCATTTGAAACTGGTGCAACACTTTCTGAATACGCAAATTCAATTTTAATGCTGGTTAAATAACTTAAACTGGGAATGTCATGTGCAATTGGGTCTCGTTTGGTCTGTGTGGATGTGTCATCCTTTCAGGGATCAATGCATATGTCACACCCTGCACAACCTAATTTTCAATGTGCTGAGAGGCCCAATGAATAGTTCCATAAAGCAGTAAAACTTGTACTGGGTGTACAACAAAAAATCTTTAAAGTGATGTGAGTTGCCATCCGCATAATACAACCCCTTAAGCCAACATCCCAGCTTCCTACTGCGGCAAACAACATGTTGGTGGTGGCTGGGCTTGAATTGATGCCCAGCTTGAATCTGGCTCAGACTTGGCATGGCACAAATTGACAGGAATGCTAGTTTCTTTCCTGGCCTTTTGGACAGAAGACTAATTACTTAGCTATTGCATTGATGCACGTGCAGTAGGATAAACGTACCAAACACAACGTCTGGTTATCGGGGTTCTCGATCACCAACACGTGTACATAAAATCACTCAACATTTCAATTGAATGTTGCTGCCATTTGGTAAACCTCTTGCATAGTTCAGTTCAAAGTAAAATGAATAACTATTTACATTAAAAAAAAAGGACAACAACAACATGTCCAGAATTTGACACAATGGTGTCAGCAGGTATTTGTACCATTATGCACCCTGGTATGTAGATTCAGACGATTGATATCACCCCCCCCCCCCCCCCCCCCCCCCATAGTTTGCCAAGCTGTACACTCACATGAGCCCCAGTAACAGCGATTCGGATCACTCCTTCAATTAGCCCCAGGCAGAAATGCGAACCCACGCATCTTGTGCAATTCTACAGACCCTGCTATGACTCAGATAGCATTGTTGCTATTGATGAATTCCATTTCAGCAGCACAATATCAATCCCAGAATTGTAAAAATTCTTTATTGTTAGTTATGCCCGCACCAAGAATGTGTTCCAAAGGTATAGTTTGTGAGGAGCTCTTGCTAAGTAAATTAAGATATTACATGTGAGCCTTGAATCACAAATGTGTCATTTAGAGTACCACACAATAGATGGATGGTTTGTTGATTACTTTTTGGAAAGATTGTTTGGGAGAATGCCAAGTTCAGCTGCAAGAAAATCTTTGCTGTTTCTAGTTTATAAAGAGATATGAACATGTGGATTTACTGAGCAGTTACTGCATTTTCTAATAACCTAATTATTCTGAATTGCATTGTATAAATGAATTCAAAGTAATATGGTGAATTCAATAAGCAAATGAGAATAATCACCTCCAAAATGATCCAAGGAATTAAAAAGATTCAAGTACTGAACAACCCAACATTTGATATTATGTCATGTTTGATCTGGCATACAAATAATATTTTGTTCATTTATGACTAATTAGCTGTACAGGAAGTAAAAAAAAAAAAAATGTTTTTGTTAATAATAGTTACTTTGAACAATGTTGGAGAAACCTTGTGATTATTCTTTGCCGCAATTTCATCGAGTCTCTTTATCAAATTGCTAATGGGGTCATGTCATAAAAGCTATCTTCCAGATTGAATACCGGGAATAAAAGGACTGATCTTTGCACAATTAATGGTAGAAGTTTGGAGCATAGATCAATTTTCATCACCAGAAACATAGAAAATCAGCAAGAGATTGGTGGGATATATTCCCTACTCCCTATTTCTCCGCCTACACCGCATCTGCTCCCAGGATGAGGCATTCCACACCAGGGCATCTGAAATGTCCTAATTCTTCACGGAAAGGGGGTTCCCCTCCTCCACCATAGATGAGGCTCGCACCAGGGTCTCTTCCATACCCTGCAACACTGCTCTCTCTCCCCATCCCCGCACACGCAACAAGGGCAGAGTCCCCCTAGTCCTCACCTTTCACCCCACCAGCCGTCACATACAACAAATAATCCTCCGTCATTCCCGCCACCTCCAACGTGACCCCACCACTCGCCACATCTTCCCATCTCCCCCCATGTCTGCCTTCCGCAAAGACCGCTCCCTCCGCAACTCCCTTGTCAATTCTTCCCTTCCCTCCCGTACCACCCCCTCCCCGGGCACTTTCCGTTGCAACCGCAAGAAATGCAACACCTGTCCCTTTACCTCCTCCCTCGACTCCATTCAAGGACCCAAGCAGTCGGTCCAGGTGCGACAGAGGTTCACCTGTATCTCCTCCAACCTCATCTACTGCATCCGCTGCTCTAGATGTCAGCAGATCTACATCGGTGAGACTAAGCGGAGGTTGGGCGATCGTTTCGCTGAACACCTCCGCTCGGTCCGCAAGAACCTACCTGACCTCCCGGTGGCTCAGTACTTCAACTCCCCCTCCCATTCCTTATCTGACCTCTCTGCCCTGGGTCTCCTCCATTGCCAGAGTGAGCAACACCGGAAATTGGAGGAACAGCACCTCATATTCCGCTTGGGGAGTCTGCATCCTGCGGGCATGAACATTGGATTCTCCCAATTTTGTTAGCCCTTGCTGTCTCCTCCCCTTCCTCAGCCCTCGGGCTGTCTCCTCCCATCCCCAGCCCTCGGGCTCCTCCTCCTCCTTTTCCCCTCCTTCTCCCCGCCACCCCCTTCGCTCCATAAATGCTGGTGCACCCGCTGAGTTTCTCCAGCATTTTTGTGTACCTTAGAGATTGGTGGGATTAGGTTACTGCAGTTGAATTTTTGAACTGTCCTAATGGTTAGTGAACTGTCTTGGATGGGCAGTTCAGCATCACAGGCACAATATATGTTATTACTGTAGGACCAAAAGGGAAAAGTTGGGTAGGTGTATATGAAATAAATAATAATTTTGAATTCTGATAAAGTATGTTCAGTCAAAGTGTGTTATTTATTCTAGAATTTCATAGAATCACACAGTGTGGAAACATGCCCTTCATCCCAACCTGCCCAAACTGAACAACATGCCCCATCTACATTAGTCCCACCTCCCTGCATTTGATCTATTCCCTCTAACCGTATCCTATCCATGTACCTGTCCAAATGTTCCTTAAACATTGCAATTGTACCTGCCTCAACTTCGTCCTCCGGCAGCTCGTTTCATACACCCACCACCCTCTGTGTAAAAAAAAAAAAAGTTACCCATCAGGGTCCTATTAAATATTTCTTCATTCACCTTAAATCAATATCCTCTGGTTCTTGATTCCCCTACTCTGGGTAAAAGACTCTGGTTGCTTACACAATCTATTTATCTCGTGATTTTGTACACCTCACCATGATTTTGTACACCTCACCAAGTCCAATGTTGTTCAACCTCTCCCTATAGTTCAGCTCTCCAATCCTGGCAATATCCTCGTAAATCGTCTCTGCACCCTTTCTAGCTTGACAACATCTTTCCTATAAGATGGCGACCAAAACTGAATAGAATACTCTTAAAGTGCCCTCACCGAAGTCATATATAATGGTAACATGACCTTCCAACGCCTATATTCAATATTCTGACTGATGAAAGCAAATGTGCCGAAAGCCTTCTTGACCACACTATCTACCCGTTATTCCACTTTCAAGGAACTATGTACCTGTGCTCCGAAATCCCTCTGCTCTAGAACACTCTCCAGAACCCTACCATTCACTGTGGAGGTTAGTCCTCCCAAAATGCAACACCTCGCATTTCTCTGTTAAATTCCATTGACCATTCCTCAGCCCACCTGCCCAAACGATCAAGATCCTGCTGCAATTTTTGACAACCGTCTTCACTATCTACATTTAAGCTGTCAGACTGGTCCCTTTGATCATGTTCTTTTCAAGCAGGACCAAACAATGGAAATCTTTATGACTGTTGTAAGATAAAACCATCATAGCATTGCTGTGCAAGTGGTCAGTAACCCACACAATTTTGCAAAGATTGCGAATCAGATCACATTCAGCCAAATGCTGGTCTTTATATAAAATTTGGGCAGAAGATGCAAAAGCTTACTACCACATTCAATAACAGCTTGTTTTGGACTACTCAATGATTCTCCCATGAGCTGTGGTATAGTCTCTATCTCCCAAGGTTCCTTATTGCAAACCTTGCACATGTAAATGTATTGCTATAATATTATATAACATATTATTCTGCATATCTGTGTTTTTCTCTTCACATTCCCTGTTGTGTATGACTCGATTGTACTTGTGTATAATATAATTAGATAGCAAACAAAGATTTTTACTGTATCTTGGTACATATGATAATAAATCAATACCAAAATATTGGAAACTTTCAGCAGGTCAGGCAGCATCAATGGAAAGAGATACGCTAACGTTTCAAGTCCAAGCCCCTTTGTCGGAACTGGCACAAATTCTTTGTGATTAGTGAAGATTGCAGTATTATGAGGAATGACAGAGCATCACGTGTAAAAGCAAAGATGGCCAGCTGCATTTTGGAGAATCCTATACTTTCTTTAATTTCCAAAACTATCTGTCATGATAATTAGAGAGGCTGCAGTTGAACTGATCAAATATATTTATTTGACAACCTGGAAAGAACTAGAGGCCAAAAGCACAGTGACCTTTCTCTCAGCAAGCAATTTGCATGCTTGCCTTGAGGATGGCTGCAGGTGACGGCTCTTGCTGCCTCAGTGGAAGAGTGTAGCCTCGACATACATTATTCTTTAATTTAGTACAAGAATGATTGGAACAGTCTTTATGGTTGGTTATAAGAATATAAATAGAATCAACTAATTTCATTGTGGTATATAGAAAATATCACAAACATAAATGTAGATGGTTTGGTTAGTAATTTTGCAGCCAACATCAAAATTGGTGGAGTTGGGGACAGTGAAGAAGATTGTTAACCTATACAAGGGGATACTAATGAAATAGACAGAGGAATGGCAGGTGGAGTTTAATCTTGGCACGTGTGAGATGTTGCACTTTGGGAGGTTGAATTTAAAGACCTTTAAAAGCATTGATGTACAAAGGGATCTTGTAGTCCATGTCCATAACTCCCTGAGAGTGGCAACACTAGCACATAGTATGGTAAAGAAGGTGTATGGTATGCTTGGCTTCATTGATAAGTATGTTGAGTATAAGAGAGGAAGCCATGCTGCAGCTTTATAGGACTTATGTTAGATTGCATTTCAAGTATAGTATGCAGTTCTGGTTACCTCTTTACAGGAACGATATGCAGGCTTTGGAGAGGGTGCCGAAGAGGTTTACCAGTCTACTCTCTAGATTAGATGGTATTAGCTTGAAGGAGAGGTTGAACAAACTTGGATTGTTTTCTCTGATACATTGGAGTGAGGGGAGAATGGTAGAAAATCAGAACCTTTTTCGCAGGGTGGAAAAGTCAAAGATTGGGGGGGCTTGGCTTTAAGGTGAGAGGAGCAATATTGAAAGGAGATGTGCAGGGCAAGTTTGTTACACAGAGTTGGTGCTGATACATGCTGCAATGGGTGGTGATGGAGGCTGATACGATGGTGGCATTGATAGGCACATGGATATGCAGGCAATGGAGGGATAAGCATCACATGCAGGTCAAGGAGATTAGTTTAACTTGGCTTTGTACTCATCACGGACATTGTGGGTTGAATGATCTCATCCTGTGCTATACTAGTCTATGTTCTACAACTCTCATCTGCCCCGTTAAAGTGCATTGACTGGCAATCCACCTGCCTGACACCTCCCCAATTACCTTTGTCCCCCACCCCCTAGTACTAATCTGCCAACAACCCTGCCATTGGACTGCAAAACTATTCATCACAAAGCCTCTTTGACAACTGCCTGCCAATTTCCAGAGGCCCTGTTTTCTTAACCTCCAATGAACTCAACAGAGCAGAATTCTGGTGACTGTTCAACAAACTGTCATGACTGGAAAGCATGCTAGCTCGAGATCTACAGGAAATTTCTGAGCAAATGTATCCAAATGCTTAGAAAATGACAGGAATGCAAACATCATTGTTTCTTTAAGTTTCTCATGTTAAAACTATTCACTAGATGAGATATGGTGACATCAGCAAGGCTCCATCATTATTTCTTTCATGTTTTAAATAGTGGTTCCATATAAGGCAAATACTACTAATGGGGATATTTTTTTTAAGGAATTTCACACAACGCTTTTGGTTTTTCAGCAGCCTGCTGAACTAGCCTGCTGCGAGGAAATATTATTTCTCCAGTGACAAGTTGACAAGAGGCTCCCTGTGGAATATGTTTGCCCAAAGTGCACAATTGGATGGGAACTGATTGGCGACCCATACATGAAATGAAAAGATTATCACGCACTATTTTACATTCCTGCAGAATATTTCGTTTCACCTCCTTTGACTGTTGGATCTTGTACTTTTGTCCTATTGGCCTGATGCGTATAAAGAGAGGAATGCTTAGCACTCTCTTCGGACTTGGGAAGCAAGAATGTTGGTTTGTACAGGTAGAAATTGAGGAGTCCGTTCTTTTTTACCTCTGCTTTATCCCTCACAGATTTTACTGACCCAGATACCTAGCTCACAGAAATGCAGTTCTGGGCACAATAATAATGAGACCCACTTGCTAACAGGAGCAGGAACAGCAGTTTCACTTTGCAGGTTGGAAATGGTGTGGCAAACCATGGCTCTATATTTGCACATCCATTCTGCTGATCAGAAGGAATTAATATTATCTTACGAATGCTAAATAATAAAATATTTAAAAAAATGTATTAATGTATTTATTCAAAAAGTTACAGCATCAAATTACTTAATGAGCTGATGGATCTTAGCAATACAAAAACATATTAAAATAATGGTGATAATTCCTCAATTGGGGCCTGACCTGGAACTGTTTTATCCAGTTGCATCATGACTTTCTGACTCTTGTAATCAATACCACAACCGATGAAGATAAAACTTCTATGCCACTCTACATCCTTGTCTTGCTACTTTCAGGGCACTTTGGACTTGTACTCAAAGATCCCTCTGTACACCGTTCCTGTAAAGGAAGCAGTTAATTTAGTTCTTGTACTATTTTGTCAAATATACAAAATTTGTTGAAAAGTCATATGTTATTAAGACTTTAAGACTTCTTTCACCGATATCATATGAATACCTAGTATAGCTACTGTAATCGTTTATTAATTTACATAAAATATGGAAAAAAAGATTTCAGGTTTTCAGCTACTTTTCAAACATAGTTTTGTATCTTTAAGGTTAAGATGTGTTCTCAGAGATACAAAACAACTTGCATTTCTGAAGCTTTTCTGCGCAAAACAACATAATCACCAGTACCATGGTGACCAATCCTAAAGCATGGTGAACGACTTGGAGAATCAACCCACTAGCATCTCTCCGTGTGTCAATCCATCCAGACAGTTGTCTGGCTGGCGTAGACTGTGAGCGAGAGATAAAGTCAGCTGTTCATGAGAAATTGAGTTGTTTGTAGTCTGCAGATTCAAGAAATGGTTTTGGATTACTTTAATTGTGTTTCACATTCTCCAGTTTCTCTTATTGTTTGAGGATTTTGTGTTCTTTCTCTCTCTCCTTTGTCCAGGTCTTCAAATATATCCATGAACTTAAGCCTGTCTCTGAAGTACATTGGAAAAAAAAAATCAAATCTACTGGATGTTATGATTAACACACAACTCTATATTTTTGCATGCGGAATAGGAATCTGTGAATGGCACCAATTTTGTTTTCTCATTCACTTCATCTTTAAATTATTTTAGATTTAAATTCAAAATTTAGAACACTAAGAACGTGTGAGTGCATGTTGATCTATCCACTCACGCATAGCACCCAACTCGCAGGCGTGGCTAGAGAGGGAGGAGGGTAGAGAGAGAGGCACAGAGAGGGACGCAGAGGCACAGAGAGGGACATGGGGAAAAAGAGAGAGGCGCGGAGGCACAAAGAGGGACACAGAGGCACAGAAAGGGATACAGAGGTAGGGGAGCTTACTGCCTTTTGGAGCCTGGGTTTCCGATTTGTGGCATCTTTTGAGCAGGTGGCCCTGCTGCTGTGAGCGAGCGGCGGCCCTGGGCGATGTGACTCTCAACACGTGAACACAACGTGCAGCCATTGTGACGTCATCACGTTATCAGCCAAAGCCAACGGTTTCATTTTCTAAGTTATTTGAGATTTTTAAACATTTTTATTAATAACGAGAAATAATGCATTAATTTTTCAGATAAGGCGATTTTTGACTTCATGGGATAAATCTCTACATGAAAATGTAAAAATGTTACCGTTAGAGCGTTGATTTTTTGAGCAGATGTGATTATGCACACACGCACGCACACACACACACATCCAAGATCAGAGTTTTAATAGTTATAAGTTAAGATAGATTATGTGCAGGAGATGAGTTGGTTTCGGCATCGTGGTCGGCACAGATATTGTGGGCCAAAGGGCCTGTTCCTATGCTGTACTGTTCCATGTTTTATGTAAGGCGTCTTCCTACATTACATCTGTGTTCTTTGAATCACTCATCTGATGTAGAACACCATCACTACTATTTCAAAGTGCCCCTGTGCAATCTCCCTCTGTGGATACATGAAAGGAACCATGGTGCTAATCTTCAGAATGCTTATTTCTTTGTAAGAACACTTACAAAGCCACAATCCATCTTTACTTTAAGCATTAGAGGCTTCCTCAAAGGAGCACCATCTGAGATTCTGGCAAATGACTTACTGGTCTACACAGTGATGGCTGCACACAGAATTCAAAGTAAAATGTCAAAGTATCCTTTATTGTCATTCAGACTTTTCAGTCTGAACAAAATTTCATGCAATGGTGGAAGTCAGCAGGCAGCATAAATTTAAAGCTCTAAGCTCTGGCTTCGGAGCAATAAATCAGTTATTAGTGATCTCCATGCTCATTTTTGGGTCTTGTCAAATCCAATTTCCACAGTCTTCACTTTGGCTTGGCAGAAAAATATTTAACCAGTTTGTAATATTCAGATGTCTTACAAAGTTCCATTCAGATGTTTAAAAATAAAGAGATAGTGCTGTGGGAAAACATTTATCAGCACATGTGGTGCAATCAGGACAGATTTATTTTAGTATATGCTGAGTTAAGTGAATTTTTTGCTGAATTCACTTTAGTGAGTTTCTTACTGTTTGTACTTCAAGTGCATGTCAAATTCATGGTGAATTGAGGCACACTCCTCATTTGCATTCAATTCTTCTGTTGGCTGATAACTAAATCAGTAATTCATTGATGGATTTTCAGGTTTAAAATTATTTGTGCTGACAAACAACAAAGACTAAAGTAATATATTTGAAGGTGTGGATGAATCTAGCTAAATCAGCAGACCAAATGGTCTGCATCAACATGGTGTCATATTGCAAATGTTAATTATAATCCTTCCCAGGTTTCCTGTGATATATATGATTGCACTATTTAGGCACAAACGTATGTTACAGAAATTTTTATATGCATTATCTGAGGGGAAAATATTTAATTTGATAAATGTATATTATTAAATGAGTGCATGGTGATTAATTGAATAATGTCAATATATAAGGCCTTTCTTTACCATCTTATATTTATTAATTTGGTCTGTACTAATATAATCCAATGCATTATTCTTGCTGAACGGCATAACTAAGAAGACAAACTGCATGGCGAAAATATTTCTCCTGGCATTGACATTAATCCTGGTTAATTACAACAGGTTTTGTTTCTGTTCTGTAATATTCAGTGATACTTAAAATATTACTGATAAACACACAACTTTAAAACTTTTTTTTAGTCCTTGAGGTTTCAGCATCAGTGGAAAACTCTGTTTTGTTCTACATTAAGTAAACTGCATGTAGAAAACAGTGGTTGCACAGAATAATTGGAGGAATTAAATTCATGTTATTTTTCTTTTCTGTACAAAACAAAACTAATACAGCATTGATGAGCTTTTTTTTAAAAACTGAGTTTCTTTTCATGAAATAGTTGAAAATGGAAGGTTGTAGATTAAGTTATTTATAAAGAAATAAACTTGATTGCAACGAACAATGTCAAGTCAAGTGTCAAGTGAGTTTATTGTCATGTGTCCCTGATAGGACAATGAAATTCTTGCTTTGCTTCAGCACTCAGATCATAGTAGGCATTTACTACAAAACAGATCAGTGTGTCCATATACCATAATATAAATATATACACACATGAATAAATAAACTGATAAAGTGCAAATAACAGATAATTGGTTATTAATAATCTGAGTTTTGTCCGAGCCAGGTTTAATAGCCTGATGGCTGTCGGGAAGTAGCTATTCCTGAACCTGGTTGTTGCAGTCTTCAGGCTCCCCTACCTTCTACCTGAAGGTAGCAGGGAGATGAGTGTGTGGCCAGGATGGTGTGGGTCTTTGATGATACTGCCAGCCTTTTTTTGAACAATTTATTTGAAGTAAATGCAAATTAAAGGATACCGTCTTCCACTGCGTAAAAACTAATTTTAATTTATGTTAAATATGAGAATGTATAAACAAGTTTGATGGATAGAGTGGCTAGAAATTGTTTAAACATGAGGCATTAATTAATAGTGCTTATTCAAGTGGCTGCTTTACTTACAATGGACCCAATTTAATTACTTGCTGAACTTATCTGTGGTGATCTGAGCTGGCTTGTTGTGGAAAAGATAATAATTAATTCTGTCCAACCGTGACAGGAGTTAAAATCTTTACATAACATCGACTTCACCATCTTCCCCACACAGGAGTATTAGTGGCAGAGGCCACATCTAAATCAAGAGAGCGCCAAGAGTGTTTTATTGTCATTGGTCCCCAAAACGGTCAATTACATTTTTACTTGCTGCGGTGAGATCCCAACAAAAGGGGCAGGAAATTAATGCTCCTTTCAGTCCATGTCCATGTTCCGCCCCCACCTCTTACCCAGGTTTCTCCCCCATTACATCAGAATATAGAAGGGTCCCAACCCAAATGTCACCTACCCACATCCTCCAGAGATGTTGCCTGATCCGCTGAGTTACCCCAGCATTTTATGTTTTGCTCAATATTGTAGCATCTGCAGTCCCTTATTTCTCCAGACAGTGTCTCTATTCTTTCTCTTTGGTTGGACCAACACTTTTGTTGAATATTCAACCACTGACCATTGGTCAGTTGCACCTATTCTTCCACTGTATCTCTCAGTTCTGAGCTCAGACCGAATGTCTGGCCCAACTAGTTTTCGTGCCAATTGGATCTTCCACTTATCCAATATCAGTTTGGCCGATTTACCATGTCCTAGATTTCCTGTTCTGAGGGCTGCTTGATTACACAGTGTGATGCTTTGGAATACTAGCAAGATTGGGTGCTGCCCAAAAATTTTCAGTGGGCCTGGATTTGCAGCCTATGTGTAAACCCAAGGCTTTCTTTGAATTACTGAATCCCAGTAATTTTCTTCATAATCAATCCATCCCAGTGTATAAAGAAGGCCAATTGATTTGGGCAAATCTGGTCAAGTGACATTAGCATTGTACACTGGAAATACATTGATATCCGTAGTTTACACTTATAAGAGTAGAGTTGACGATTGAGAGGGATTAGTATGATTTCTTATTGGAAAGTATTACTAACTTCAGAAGATAATAGGTATGTTTGCCATTTATTCATCAAAATAATTTTGAGGAGGAGAAACAGGTTGAATTAGGAGCAGAGGTAACAACAAAAGACATTGTAGAAACTATTAAATCATTGAAAAGTGGAAAAACTCCGGGTCCGGATGGGTTTAGTAATTAATTTTATTAAAAATGTAATTATTTAATTTCCCCACGTTTACAAGTCCTTTATTTTATTTAAAGAACAGACTTTAACACAAACTCTTGCCGAATCAACTATTACATTGATTTAAAAGATATAATCTCGAGGAGCCTGGATCTTATAGGGCAATAGCCCTTTTAAATACGGATCAGAAGATACTAGCTAAGATGTTGGCTCACAGACTAAGCTTGGTTATCAGTAAACTAATACAAAATTCTTAAGGGGTTGGACAGGCTAGATGCAGGAAGATTGTTCCCGATGTTGGGGAAGTCCAAGACAAGGGGTCACAGCTTAAGGGTAAGGGGGAAATCCTTTAAAACCGAGATGAGAAAAACTTTTTTCACACAGAGAGTGGTGAATCTCTGGAACTCTCTGCCACCGAGGGTAGTTGAGGCCAGTTCATTGGCGATATTTAAGAGGGAGTTAGATGTGGCCCTTGTGGCTAAGGGGATCAGAGGGTATGGAGAGAAGGCAGGTACGGGATACTGAGTTGGATGATCAGCCATGATCATACTGAATGGCGGTGCAGGCTCGAAGGGCCGAATGGCCTACTCCTGTACCTAATTTCTATGTTTCTATCCAGATCAAACTGGGTTTATACCTAAACGACATTCGTTTTATAATTTGAGACGTTCATTGAACATAATATATTCGCAGAGAATGACAATTGAAGATCTAACAATTATTTCTCTAGATGCAGAAAAAGCATTCGATCAAGTGGAATGGTCTTATCTTTTCACAGTGTTGGAAAAATTTCAATTGGGAGAAAACTTTACTTTATGGGTGAAGCTTTTCTACACTAATCCTACAGCCAGAATACTGACGTCAAATTTGTCAATATTTTCACCTAAATTTTATTTATCCAGGGGTAACAGACAAGGATGCACCCTTTCACCAATGTTATTTGCTTTAGCCATAGAACCCCTTGCCGAGAGTATTAGGTTCCATTCAGGCATTCATGGATACAATACTAAATATACCACCAATAAGATTTTGTTATATATATTCGGCACGGACTAGAAGGGTCGAGATAGCCTGTTTCCGTGCTGTAATTGTTATATGGTTATATGCAGATGATGTACTTCTATACATTGCTCATACCCAAGTTAGTATTCCAAATGTGCTAAACATTACAGAACAATTTGGTTCTTTCTCAGGATATAGAATAAATAAATTGGAATAAAAGTGAAATTATGCCAATAAAAGGACAACAACAACTCCAAAAATTTCCTTTCAGAATTGTTACCGAAAAGTTCAGATATCTCGGAATTTACGTGACTAGAAAATATTCCTCTCTGTATAAAATAAATTTTCCACCATTAATTACTAAACTATATGCCTACATTCAATTTTGGAAAACACTTCCTATTTCCCTTATAGGTAGATTAAATGCCATAAAGATGATCTTCCTTCCGCAACTCCTATATTTATTTAAATCAATACCGATATACCTCCCTAAAAGTTACAAAAAAAATTGATTCTATTGTCACTAACTTTATTTGGGACTACAAACCCATAGAATACACAAAAGACATTTGCAAATCCAAAGAAAATGAAGGATTAGCTCTTCTTAATTTTCATTTTTACTACTGGGCTACTAACATTAAAAATATAATCTTCTGGTTGGACGATACGTGTCAACATGTAAATTGGTTAAAAATGGAGGAAGATTGTTTGCCTTTTAGTATAGGCTCGATCCTCCTATCTCCAATACATTTGAATAAGTGAACATATGAGCAAAATCCGATAAGACATACTACTACAGGTGCACAACCTTTTATCCGAAATTCCAAATAACGAAAAGCTCCGAATAGCGGACATTTTTTCGGTCCTTGAAGAAAGGTCCTTGAAGACGTTCACCGAGGGCGGCCCGCAGAGGTGACAGCTGAAACTCCGGTCGGTCCTCGAAGAAAGGGGAACTAAATCTCCATTCATAAAAGAGAAGGTGAGGGTATATTGCGCGGGAGGATTAATAATTGACAATCTGCTGCTGCCTGCCTGCTGTGTTAAAAAGTTCCCACGGTAGACTCACGATACACAGTGTATCGTGAGTCTTGCGTGGGAACTTTTTAACTCAGCGGGCAGGCAGCAGCAGATTGTCGCTCCCTTCAGTTTCACCCCATCTACACCCCTCTGCTTCCCGGCCATGTGTGTGACCCCCTTCCATCCCCTCTCCAGCTCCCCGCCCATTGCACCGGCGCGGGGGCTTTGCACTGTCTTCACGTCGGCGATGCCAGCAGGTCATTGCCAGTCACCGGAGACGTCAGGACCAACGGGACACCGACCCCCAGGCCCACTGCAAGCACGAGATCCCAGAGACCCACAGCCAGCAGCAGCCCAGCCCCGTTCCAACTCCAGAGGAAAACTGCAAACTGACCGGAGACGTCAGGACCACCAGAAGCCGCTCCCCGATGGGCCGCTACGGCGACAAGTGGCAGTTCACCCACAGCCCGAGCTGCGCCCCCTCATCGGGACACCGACCCCCAGGCCCACTGCAAGCACTGAGATCCCAGATCAGTAACTCCAGCCCAGCCCCGCTCCAACTCCAGAGGAACACGTTCCCCATAGGGGCAGAAGCTGATTGTGTGCCAGGTACGTCTTGTTCTTGGGGTGGTGCAGCTCGGGCTGTGGGCGAATTGCCACTTGTCGCCGTAGCGGCCCATTGGGGAGCGGGTTCCTCTGGAGCGGGAGGGGGGTATTGTGCTGTTTGATCGCCCCCTGCTATCCCAGGGACAGGGAGACACAGCGGCTTTTGAGAATGGTGGGCAATCACTTCCAAAGTTCTGCCCACACAGTCAGTACACCTCTCCTACACTTGTCCCCTGCACTAAGATCATCTCGCAGAGAATGATCCCAGCCTAACCCTCCCTATTCTCTCCTATTCTGCAAGAAAAAACTACATTGAAGACTCAAACTCGCGATCGAGTAACTGATGGGATCGAGGCGCAAACTCGCGACCTTGCGGATATGAGCCGAGCACTCTACCACTGAGCCAGCCATTAAAATCTACGCTAAAAATCTTCCATTCCGAAAGCCGAAAAATTCCGAATTACAAAAAGTGTCTGGTCCCAAGGCTTTCGGATAAAAGGTTGTGCACCTGTATCCGTATCTGGAAACTCAGTCTTAAATTGAGAAATATGTCTCTATTTCTTCCTATTGCAAACAATCCCTCGTTTAAACCGTCTACTTTTGATATGGTGTTATTTCAATGGAAAAATCTGGGAATTAATACTGTGGGAGACCTCTATAAGAAGGGGACTCTCTTTTCTTTTCAAGAACTACAGGAGAAATATCACTTGAACGCAAACGATTTTTTTAGATACCTTCAAATCCGAGATTATGTAAAAACATGTACACAAAACTGTCCTTTTATGGGTCCAGATATATTAGACGATTGTTTGAATAGACATGCCGATACAAGTAAGTTGATATCTTACATTTATAACACTCTCTTCAATATTGATACCCCACCTTCTGAGATTTATAGGCGAGCATGGGAGGATGAGCTGGGTTTACCCATTTCAAAAGATATATGGGAGCAAAGCCTACTGTACATACATTACTATTCTTTAAATGTCATGCATTGCCTGATACAATTCAAAGTATTGCACAGGTTATACTACTCAAAAACCAAATTGAATAAGATTTTCCCAACTGTCTCCCCTCTTTGTGATAAACGTCACCTCCAAGAAGCTACCCTAACCCATTCTTTTGTATCCTGTATGAAAATACAACATTTCTGGATGGGAATATTCAATTCCATTTAGAAACATAGAAACATAGAAACATAGAAATTAGGTGCAGGAGTAGGCCATTCGGCCCTTCGAGCCTGCACCGCCATTTAATATGATCATGGCTGATCATCCAACTCAGTATCCCGTACCTGCCTTTTCTCCATACCCTCTGATCCCCTTGGCCACCAGGGCCACATCTAACTCCCTCTTAAATATAGCCAATGAACTGGCCTCAACTACCCTCTGTGGCAGAGAGTTCCAGAGATTCACCACTCTCTGTGTGAAAAAAGTTCTCCTCATCTCGGTTTTAAAGGATTTCCCCTTTATCCTTAAGCTGTGACCCCTTGTCCTGGACTTCCCTAACATCGGGAACAATCTTCCTGCATCTAGCCTGTCCAACCCCTTAAGAATTTTGTAAGTTTCTATAAGATCCCCTCTCAATCTTCTAAATTCTAGAGAGTATAAACCAAGTCGATCCAGTCTTTCTTCATAAGACAGTCCTGACATCCCAGGAATCAGTCTGGTGTTTCTAAAACACTCAAAATTCAATTGGAGTCAGATTCAAAATTAATAATATTAGGAATGTCAGAGAACTCAAGCCCTTCGCCCTCCTCTGCCCAGCATTCTTCTGGCGAATGTCCAGTCCCTAGAAAACAAGCTGGATGACCTCAGCGCGAGGGTAAGATTCCAGCGGGACAAAAGGGCTGCAACATCCTCTGCCTGACCGAAACATGGCTGACCTCGCTGTCGTGCGGACAGAACAGAAGCATCTGGGAATTCCAAGGGTGGAGGAGTCTGCTTCATGACCTGGTGCAACCCTGGAAATATCAAGATGCTTTCCTGTTCCTGCTCACCGGACCTGGAGCACCTGACGATCTCATGCCGCCCATTCTACCTTCCCCGTGAGTTTGGCTCAGTGATCGTCACAGCCGTCTAAAATCCACCGTATGCAGACACCGACGTGGCACTATCGGCCCTACATGATGTGCTATGTCGACATCAAAACAAGAACCCGGATGCAGCTATGGTGGTGGCTGGAGATTTTAATAAATCAAATCTGAAGAAGGTCATGCCGAACTTCTACCAACACATCACGTGGGCCACCAGGGGCGAAAGAACATTGGACCACTGCTATACGCCGTTCCAGAAGGGCTACAAGTCCGTTTCACTCCCTCTCTTAAGAAAATCTGACCACGCTGCCATTTTCCTGCTGCCGGAGTATAAACAGAGGATAGCTCGGGAAGCGGCAGTGACGAGGGCCGTAAAGCGGTGGTCCGACGAGTCAGAGTCCATGCTGCAAGATGCACTGACAGATGTCGACTGGAATATGTTCCAAGCATGTTCCAGTGACGTCAGTGAGTTCGCGGAAGCAGTCACTGACTTCATCGCAACAATAACTGACAACATCGACCCCACGGTAAGGGTAAGCACCTTTCCGAATCAAAATCCCTGGGTAGACAGGTCCGTTGAATGCTCGCTCCGCTGCCGACAACTTGGACCTGACATCCGGAAATATGGACGTCTTCAAGGTAGATTCCTACCGAATGCAAAAAGGAGATACAGAGACAAGATGGAATCACAGATGGAGCAGCAGGACACCAGACGCCTGTGGCAGGGGCTATGGACTGTAACCATCTACCGGAGCAGCCCCCCTCCTCAACTGGAAGTGCCGGCACCTCCCTAGCTGATGACCTGAATTCCTTTTACGCTCGTTTCGAGACGGGCAACATCATTCCAGGACTGCCAACTAACGACAATACCGCCAGCGTGCTGGCTACAGAAGCTGAAGGGAGGAATGTGCACACATTCTCGTTGTCCGAGCACGACGTGAGGAAGGCTCTGACACGGGTGAACACGAGGAAAGCTGCAGGCCCAGATGGCATCCCGGGGCGAGTACTTATGTCCTGTGCTACGCAGCTAGCTCCAGTGCTCACTACAATATTCAACCTCTCCCTGGCCAAGTGCATGGTCTTTGCCTGCTTCAAAAGATCCATAATTGTACCGGTACCTAAAAATGCCTCCCCGGCCTGTCTGAATGACTACCGTCCGGTGGCCCTCACCTCGGTAGTCATGAAATGCTTTGAGAGGCTGGTGAAGAAACACATCTGCGCCTTCCTCCCTCGCAACATGTAGTGCTTCTACTCAGCGGCTGTGGAAAGCATCTTGTCCGGAAATATCACGATTTGGTTTTGGAACTGCTCTGCCCTGGATAAGAAGGCTCTGCGTTTGGCCGAACGCACTATGGGAACTTAACTCGCCCCTCTGCCGGAACTATACATCAGAAGGTGCAACTCCAGAGCCAACAAGATCATGGGAGACCCCTTCCACCCCAGCAATGGACTGTTCCAGCTGCTACGGTCAGGCAAACGCCTCCGTTGCCATGCTGTGAGAACGGAGAGGATGAGAAGTAGTTTCTTCGCAGAGGCCATTAGGACTGTAAACTCCTATCTCTCCAGGGACTAACTTTACTGTACCATTTTACTGTTGTGTGATGTCTTTTTAAAATTGCGGTTTTTTCCTTTTCTTCTCTCCCTCCCACAAATATGTAATATGCGAATATTCTGTTTGTAGTTTGTTTGTTTTTTGCACAATTCGCGAGCATTGCCACTTTTCATTTCACTGCACATCTCGTATGTGTATGTGACGAATAAACTTGACGACTTAAGTTAACGATATTCCAAAGACGTTTCCTTGACTATGGTTTAATAACTGCGAAAAAACGTATACTTAAATTCTTGAAAAAGATAACAGTTCCCATAGTGAAGATGTTGATCACAGAAATGACCGAAAAAATAAGGCTTGTTTTGGCTGACAAATCAGACCAATTTTCCAAAATATGGTCTCCTTTCATTGAATTTCTTCAACAGCATAATGGTTGAACACAAATTCAAAACCGACGCTAGGGTCTGGTGAGCGGGTGACGGGGAGGCCAGTGGGACATATCGCCGCTTTTTCTTTTTTTTTCTCACTTCTTTGTTAGTTATGGGTTTTATTTTTCTTTCTTTTTTGTATGTTTCTTCTTCCTTTTCATTCTTTCCTTTTTACTTTTTTCCGATTCACATCAGTTTATAAAATGTTAAAACTGAAGCTGTACGAAAATTGTATAATTGTTATGTCGATTACTTTCTCCTTGTACAATTGCTTCTAATAAAATAAACAATAAAGAAAAAAAAAATTCTGAAAAAATTATGTCTTTATGTGCCAGATGTATGGAGAGCACTGGAATGTGAAGAGAACATTTTTCAGTGCTCTCCATAAAGTAAACCATTTTCAATTGTGCCTTATTTTAAAAGTTGGATCATGCAGCTCACAAAAGCTTGGAGCCAAGCAATCCAATTTCTAGATAGATTTGGAACCCAACTTTAAGAACTTAAGGAAATGCAAAGGAAATTCACTAAGATGATATCAGTGCATTGAATTCTATTTAGAGAAAATTCTATGAAAGAGAAAATACTTTTTTTTCTGGCATTCGAAAGTTAAATGAATACCTATTCATAAACTGAAGCTTTTGAGATGATGACAAGATAAATAGCTAGCACGTTAATGTTTGGAGACATAAAATGATGATAATCATTCATTACATAAAACAAAATAACCATATACCAATTACAGCACGGAAACAGGCCATCTCGGCCCTACAAGTCCGTGCCGAATAACTTTTTTCCCCTTAGTCCCACCTGCCTGCACTCATACCATAACCCTCCATTCCCTTCTCATCCATATGCCTATCCAATTTATTTTTAAATGATACCAATGAACCTGCCTCCACCACTTCCACTGGAAGCTCATTCCACACCGCTACCACTCTCTGAGTAAAGAAGTTCCCCCTCATATTACCCCTAAACTTCTGTCCCTTAATTCTGAAGTCATGTCCTCGTGTTTGAAATGTTAATGATAATTAATTTAATGGTTTTTATGTATATAAATGAAAGGATAGAGTCATTAAACATTTAATTAAGAAACTTAATCAAAAGAAAGGAAAAAGAGCAATGATATTAAGTAGCTCGGTTATTCAGAGCGAACTCATACGTACAAGGATATTAAAGACTCTGTTTTCTGTGGTACTTGAACACCCTTTGAGCATCAAAATGTGCTACATCAATTTTGACTTTAATCTCTCTGACCTATTTGATTCTTAATTTGAATCTTGATTGGATCTCTGTACGTTCCACTTGCCATTTTCATCAATTGATTTTAAAGGAGATGCTTGCTTGTTTTCACTATATTTGTTTTTAAGATAGGCCTATCATAAATCAGCATATCATAAACAGCACTTTAAATATTTGGGTAGGAAGGAACTGGAGATGCGGGTTTAGACCAAAGATAGACACAAAAAGCTGGAGTAACTCAGCGGGTCAGGCAGCATCTCTGGAGAAATGGAATAGGAAGAAGTCTCTCTCGACCCGACATTTCTCCAGAGATGCTATCTGAACCTGTGTTACTCCAGCGTTTTGTGTTTAAATATTTGAGAATCTAATGACTTCCAGTTTGGAAGAGGACGGGTCAGTCATCATGGCTTTGTATGTGGTGCGTCATGTCTTGCTAACTTAATCAAGTTTTTGGAGGTGGTGACAAAGATGATTGATGAGGGTAGGGTGATGGATGTTGTCTGTATGGATTTAAATAAGGCTTTTGATAAAGTTGCCTATGCTAGGCTGATCCAGAAGATTAAGATGCACGGGATTAACAGTGACTTGGTCATATGGATTCACAACTACCCCACTGATATAAAACAGAGGGTTGTGGTGGAAGTTGGATGTGGAGAGGATGTTTCCATTAGTGGGGGAGTCTAGAACTAGAGGGCATAGCCTCAGAATTAAAGGACTTCTTTTAGGAAGGAGATGTGGAGACATTTATTTAGTCAGAGGGTGATGAATCCGTGGAATTCTTTGCCAAAGAAGGCTGTAGAGGCCAAGCCAGTGGATATTTTTAAGGCAGAGATAGATAGATTTTTGATTAGTACAGGTGTCAGAGGTTATGGGGAGAAGGCAGGAGAATAAGGTTAGGAGGGAGAGATAGATCAGCCATGATTGAATGGCGTAGTCGACTTGATGGGCCGAATGGCCTAATTTTATGCAAATGCTGATCAATTAAATAAACGTGGCCTCAGATCTCAAAGGTGGGTGTGGGAAGTTAATCACCTGCAATTAATTAACGTATTAAATATATTGATTAAATTCAGTTTGACTTTAGGGGGAGCAGGTTAGCCATGATATTATGAAACAAAGTTGGCCTTAAGATGTTGAATTGAAATTCTGGGAACCCAGCAGGCAAGTCTGGAGTTAAATAGGTGCTGCTGATTGTAATTGAGCTCAATGCGGAACGCTGATTATTCACAATACTTAATTCAATAA
Organism: Leucoraja erinaceus; assembly: GCF_028641065.1. Lineage (NCBI taxonomy): Eukaryota > Metazoa > Chordata > Chondrichthyes > Rajiformes > Rajidae > Leucoraja > Leucoraja erinaceus. The sequence goes on from NC_073380.1 coordinate 61,805,699, forward strand.
ATGTCATTTGAGCTTTGGAAAAGCAGAGTTACTCTAAATTAATTAATTTAATGTAGACCAAATCAAACTGGGTTTTTAATAATCATCAATCATAATTAGTTAATTAACCAAATAATCTCTGATGAATATAAATGCATCTCTAATACTTCTATATATAATACATTTATATATAAACTAGACTAAGTGGGACCCGTTGGGTCCCAGACCCTGGTCCCCCAATGCAACCCATTCCCCAACGCAATATTCCACCACTCACCCATTCCCCCAACGCAATATTCCACCACATAGCCCCTAACTGCGCAGGCGTGGCTCATTTCCTCTCATCCCCCAGCACTCCCTCCCCATCCTTTTTATGTGTTGTAGGGGAGGAGGTGAGGGAAGAGTGGTGTGCGGTGGTAGGGCAGAAGGAGAGTATGTGGGCAGGGGGGCACGCAGGAGGAGGGTGGGAGAGCATGGTGTGGGGGGGAGGGGTATGTGTGAGGGAGGGGGGTGTGCGGCAGGGGGTGTAAGGTGGGAGGGGAGGTGTGCATGTGCTGCGTCCGGCAGCCAGGGGAGGGGAACAGCTTCAGGCGGGGGCTGACGGGGGCCCGTGGGGGAGAGCGGAGCTTTCTGCACCCTGGGGAGGGGGACAGTTCCAGGCGGGGCCTGTCTGGGGCCGGTGGGGAGGGGGAAGCGCTCCCGTGGCCTACTGCTGTTGGACGCTTCCCCCTGGCCCACAAGCCCCCTCCTGAAGCTGTCCCCTTCCGCACTGCAGGATGCTCCCCCCTCTCCACCTAAAGCCATCCCATCCCCAACTGCAGGAGGCTCCCTGCCCTCCCTCGCCACCCCCCCCCCCCCCCCCCCCTCCCACCCCCGGCCCCCCACCAGAAGCTGTCCCCGTCTCCAGCTGCAGGAAGCTCCCCACCGGCTTCAGGCAGGGACTGATGGGGAGCATCCTGCAGCTGGGGATGGGGCAGCTTCAGGCGGGGGATGGTGAAGTGGGAGCGTCCTGCAGTGGGGGAGCGGGCTGGTTTTCAGGCGGTGGATATCGGGGGCCGGTGGGGGTGGGTGCATCCTACAGGTGGGGGAGGAGGATGGCTTCAGGCGGGGGCTGTCGGGGGTTGGTGGGGAAGGGGCGTGGCCTACCGGTGCCACTGCCGCTGCCTACCCCTACCCCTGCCGCTGCTGTGGCTAACCGCTGCCTTTCGCTGTCGTGGACTACCGCTGCTGGTCCCCACCAGCTTCAGGTAGGGACCGGTGGGGAGCATCCTGCAGCTGGGGACGGGACAGCTTGAGGTGAGGGGGGGGGGGGGACGGCTTCAGGAGGGGGCTGTCAGGGGCCAGGGGGGGATGCGTCCTATAGCCAGGGGAGGGGGACATCTTCAGGCAGGGATATCGGGGGCCGATGGGGGGGGTTGGAAGAGTGTCCCTGCAGCGGGGGAGGGGGACGGCTTCAGGATGGGGCCTCCGGGCTCCCCGACTCGGAGCGGCTTCGGAACTCACGGACTCAGGGGGGCTTCGGGGCTCACGGCTTTGGGACAGCTTCTGGAGTCAACCCGGCCAATGGGGCTTTAATCTCTTCGACCCGGTGATTGACAGCAGGTGCTGGAAGGGGCGTCACCATCCTGGCGGCTGACAGGAGTGAGGACCAATCTGTGGATCTTACGATTTTTAAACCTTAATAACTTTTGTAATGTTCCACCGATTGGAACAAAACTGTGCGCTTGCAGCACAAGAGAACAGTGGGTAAGGTGGCAAACAATTGTAGCGCTATCGAGTACCGTTTTTGTGCAAATGTAAATACAAAGCAAACTGGAAGAGGAAAAGATGAGAGTTTTACTTAAGTATAGATGTGTGTCTTCATACCGATGATATTTTGAATGGAAATCTCCAGACAATCTTTTACAGACTAACATGTTGAGTGGACTATCTGGGGAATAGGCTGTTTTAACTGGGTTTTGTGCAATGAGAAAAGAATAATTAACAACCTTGTTGTAGGCAGCCCTTGAGTAAAAGCAATCATAACGTTTTAGAATTTTCATACAGTGGAGTGCTCATGTAGTACTGCTTATTTCAATTTTATTAAATTAACTTAATTAAAACTATTTTCAGATTGTTTTTTGTCATGCTTGATTTTGACTGGGTATTTGCTGGTGTGAGTAATTTTGTGCATCCCATTTATCAAATGAACAGTATTCCTTGTGCAGCAATTGCTTTGCACCAACATTTTTAAGGAACCATTCGCTGAGCAGCGATCCCATTGCACCACCCGTTTATAAGAACCGTTGATTAGAAGTTCATTTCCACAAATGCAACAAAGTCCTGTGAGACAGATTTTTGGTTCAACTGAGAGTCGAACAATATTTTGCACATTTCTGGTTGTCTTTGGTACCCACTGTGAAATTTGATGCTTAGCTTTTCAGCAGGATTTTCATTTGCCTTAGCATCAATTTTTCTGATGTTTTATCACAAATGATGCTACCCACAAAGCAAAACTCATAAATCATTATAGTAAAATAGAACAAAGAACAGTACAGCACAGGAACAGGCTTGAGGCTACAAAGCCTGTGCCAAACATGATGCACAGTTAAACTAATCTCCCGTGTCTGCAAGTGATCCTTAACCTCCATTCCTTGTTTATCCATGTGCTCATGTGCCTATCCTAGATAAAGGCTTTCTTACAGTTTGCCTCTGTGCTAGTGACTTGTCATGCATGGGTCTAGGGTCTGGGGTCAAGGATGCATTTTGCACGTGACATTAAAACGTGCATGCTGTTTAGCAGATGTGCAACTAATTCTGTGACTGACTGATTCCCTCCACTTTAGTCATCGAGGTTTTGATAAAATTCACACATGAAACCAGTGAATTCTTCAACTATGTTGTTGATCAATTGTACAGCAAAGGAAAGGTGTCTTTGATTTATATATTGGTCTTTGTCATGTGCACCGAGATACAGTCAAACATTTTCGCCTGCTATCCAGGTACATCATACTTTACATTTGTTCAAGAGGTAATACAAAAAGAGAAAGGCAACGGTGTTACTGCTACAGAAAAAGTCCAGTTAAAAAAATAACAGTGGGGAAGAATCTGTTCTTGAATCTGGTGGTAAGGTGGGGCGCTGCAAGACAGCTGCCCTGCCAGCAGCGTGTTAGTCATTTCTACTTTTTTTTTTTTTTTTAAATATGTCAAAATGTTTGCTTTAGTGTATTTTGGAGAGGGGGTGGTGGGGGGGGGGGGGGGGGGGGGGGGGGGGGTGTGGGTGGGTGGGGGGGGGGGGGGGGGGGGGGGGGGGGGGGGGGGGGGGGGGGGGGGGGGGGGGGGGGGGGGGGTTTAAGGGGGAAACCGCTTTTGGTCGCCACCTCCACGGAGAGGCAACTTTTTCCATGTTTCCTCCCTCGCGGCCTAACACCAAGGATTGGTACGGCCTTTCCCGGAGTCGGACCCGGAGCTTCAGCAGCGGGCGCAGCGTGGACTTTTTCCGATCACTGGCCTGTGGATTGTTCAGCCTGAAGCCGTGATCTGCGGAGCTTCTAGCTGCGGGCGCGGCGTCCGGAGCCTGGGATCGCTCGTTGGGGATTCCTGGAGGAAAAGAACTCCGACCGCCGGCACGCGGCCTTCAACATCTTGAAGCCGCGGTCTGCAGAGCTTCTAGCCACGGGCACGAAGTGGACTTACCATCCAGAGCGGGATCCCTCACCTGGGATCCCTGGAGAAGAGCTCCGACCGCCGGCCTGTGGCCTACATCATCTTGAAGCTGCAGTCCCCGGCAGGGAAACACCGATTCGGGACATACCTTCCAGAAGAGAGGGCCTGTACATCTGGCTGCCCGCAGCGGCGATTGCGGAGGTTTATGGCCCCGACCATGGGAGAACAATGGAGGAGGACTGACTGTACTTTGTGCCTTCCACCACAGTGAAGAATGCTGTGGTGGATGTTTGTGCTAAATTTTATTTTGTATTATGCGTTCTTTTTTATTGTACTGCTGCTGGCAAGTTCAGTTCACTGCACTTTATTGTGTATGTGATGAACAAATCTGATTGATTGATTGATTGATTGATTGGCTTTTAACCTATTGTGTCTTCTGCCCAACGGAAGAGGAAAGAAGAGAAATTTATGACCTGGATGTGAGTGGCCCTTGATAATGTCGGCTGCCTTCTCGAGGCAGCGTGAGGCATACATGGTGTTGATGTGGGTAGATGGAAGGCTCATTTGTGTGATGCGATGGACTGGCCTGCATTGGGGTGGAAGATTGCAACCATCACGTGGTCCGCCCTGTTTCGATTAATGCAATCAACTCGACATGCACAAACAGAAGATCAAATAGAACAAGTTGTCCTTCAACTTTAGGCTGTGCACGCCACACGAAAGAAGAAGACTGGCCTGCATCCACACTCTCCATAATTTTTTGCAGTCTTGAGCAGAGCAGTTGCCATACCAAGCTGTGATGAATGCCATATGCTACTGTCTATGGTGCATATTTAACTGCTACCTAAGTATCCTTGGGAGAGCAAATGTTCCTGAAATGTCTTATTTGCAGTGACATTATGTGGTACATTCATTCTCTCAGCATAATAAATTAGCAATTTATATAATAAAAGTATTTAAATATAATTCTAATACTGAAACTTAGTAATTCTGATATTATTTTTGTTCAACTCTGCCCAATGTAGAGTGACTCTTTCATCTGTTATAATCACAGGATTATATAGGTTATGTTAAGAAATAATATGTATGCCACTGCATCTGTGTAGCCATTATAACGTATTGTGCAAGTAACATTTATTGAATACAAATACTGCTGAGTTTTATAGAAGATCAAACAAATATATGTATTCAGCAAACTATAGATAGAAAGATGGAAATATAATAAGACTTTATTTCAAATACATTTGTCTCTGTTCTTTATCATTTAGGAAATGATGACAAAATTAATAACAGAGACACCTACCAAGCCAATTCCATTTTTAATAAGCCACCTGCAAAATAAACAAGGAGGTCCTGGCCAGCTACAAAGAACATTTTCAGGCTCAGCTGCCCTCTGGGCTGAAACGGGTAATGAAAGAGTTTTCTCTATTTTCAAGTATCAATGAACAGAATAATGTTTGAATATAATCGAAATACTATTTTATTACTGTGCAAGCATATGGAATATTGTGAAAGACTAAATACATGTCCTAGTTGTGCAGGCCAATGGACCATCTTGATGCAAGGTGGACCCTCACGTAAAGTTCTAGTGGGAGGTAGAGACGATTGTTTTCTTTGGTTCCTTTGCACACATCTAAAGGATTAGAGAATCACTCAGAAACCCCACAACAGTAGTTCTACCTCCTTCATTACCAACAGCTGCACTGGGTAGGTATACTGGTTATATTGTGTGACTATTAAGGTTATTATTGAATAACAGGAAGTGTAAGCAAAAAAGTACTACTGAAGGAGGATAGCATTTTGCAGGAAAGATTTAACACAGAACATAGTGCAGCACAGGAACGGGCCCTTCAGCCCTCAATGTTTGTACTGAACATGAAACCTATCTCACCTCCCTGTACATGATCCATATCCTTATATTCCTTGCACTACCATGTGCCTATCTAAAACATAGAAACATAGACATAGAAATTAGGTGCAGGAGTAGGCCATTCGGCCCTTCGAGCCTGCACCGCCATTCAATATGATCATGGCTGATCATCCAACTCAGTATCCCGTACCTGCCTTCTCTCCATACCCCCTGATCCCCTTAGCCACAAGGGCCACATCTAACTCCCTCTTAAATATAGCCAATGAACTGGCCTCAACTACCCTCTGTGGCAGAGAGTTCCAGAGATTCACCACTCTCTGTGTGAAAAAAGTTCTTCTCATCTCGGTTTTAAAGGATTTCCCCCTTATCCGTAAGCTGTGACCCCTTGTCCTGGACTTCCCTAACATCGGGAACAATCTTCCTGCATCTAGCCTGTCCAACCCCTTAAGAATTTTGTAAGTTTCTATAAGATCCCCTCTCAATCTCCTAAATTCTAGAGAGTATAAACCAAGTCTATCCAGTCTTTCTTCATAAGACAGTCCTGACATCCCAGGAATCAGTCTGGTGAATCTTCTCTGCAATCCCTATGGCAATAATGTCCTTCCTCAGATTTGGAGACCAAAACTGTACGCAATACTCCAGGTGTGGTCTCACCAAGACCCTGTACAACTGCAGTAGAACCTCCCTGCTCCTATACTCAAATCCTTTTGCAATGAAAGCTAACATACCATTCGCTTTCTTTACTGCCTGCTGCACCTGCATGCCTACCTTCAATGACTGGTGTACCATGACACCCAGGTCTCGCTGCATCTCCCCCTTTCCCAATCGGCCACCATTTAGATAATAGTCTGCTTTCCCGTTTTTGCCACCAAAATGGATAACCTCACATTTATCCACATTATACTGCATCTGCCAAACATTTGCCCACTCACCCAGCCTATCCAAGTCACCTTGCAGTCTCCTAGCATCCTCCTCACAGCTAACACTGTCCCCCAGCTTAGTGTCATCCGCAAACTTGGAGATATTGCCTTCAATTCCCTCATCCAGATCATTAATATATATTGTAATTAGCTGGGGTCCCAGCACTGAGCCTTGCGGTATCCCACTAGTCACTGCCTGCCATTGTGAAAAGGACCCGTTTACTCCTACTCTTTGCTTCCTGTTTGCCAGCCAGTTCTCTATCCACATCAATACTGAACCCCCAATGCCTTGTGCTTTAAGTTTGTATACTAATCTCTTATGTGGGACCTTGTCAAAAGCCTTCTGGAAGTCCAGATACACCACATCCACTGGTTCTCCCCTATCCACGCTACTAGTTACATCCTCGGAAAATTCTATAAGATTCGTCAGACATGATTTACCTTTCGTAAATCCATGCTGACTTTGTCCAATGATTTCACCACTTTCCAAATGTGCTGCTATCCCATCTTTAATAACTGACTCTAGCAGTTTCCCCACTACCGATGTTAGACTAACTGGTCTGTAATTCCCCATTTTCTCTCTCCCTCCCTTCTTAAAAAGTGGGGTTACGTTTGCTACCCGCCAATCTTCAGGAACTACTCCAGAATCTAAAGAGTTTTGAAAGATTATTACTAATGCATCCACTATTTCTGGAGCTACTTCCTTAAGTACTCTGAGATGCAGCCTATCTGGCCCTGGGGATTTATCGGCCTTTAATCCATTCAATTTACCCAACACCACTTCCCGACTAACCTGGATTTCACTCAATTCCTCCAACTCCTTTGACCCGCGGTCCCCTGCTATTTCCGGCAAATTATTTATGTCTTCTTTAGTCAAGACGGAACCAAGTAGTTATTCAATTGGTCCGCCATATCCTTGTTCCCCATGATCAACTCACCTGTTTCTGACTGCAAGGGACCTACATTTGTTTTAACTAATCTCTTTCTTTTCACATATCTATAAAAACTTTTGCAGTCAGTTTTTATGTTCCCTGCCAGTTTTCTTTCATAATCTATTTTCCCTTTCCTAATTAAGCCCTTTGTCCTCCTCTGCTGGTCTTTGAATTTCTCCCAGTCCTCCGGTATGCTGCTTTTTCTGGCTAATTTGTACGCATCATCCTTCGCTTTGATACTATCCCTGATTTCCCTTGTTATCCATGGATGTACTACCTTCCCTGACTTATTCTTTTGCCAAACTGGTATGAACAATTTTTGTAGTTCATCCA